>NC_141781.1:11523774-11677564 GCF_054643075.1 Acanthaster planci
ATCAATGTCTGCGCATTGGTGGCATGACGAGGTGTCATGCATGTCAAGTGATATGGTGTTTAGCCTGGGTGCCCGTGCCTAGAACTCTTTCCCTGGTACTGTCCTGAATAAAATTACATTATTTTGGGGAAAAAAACAATTAAATTTATGATTCTTTTTTTCGTGTAGATAATAAAGAAATTGCCCCAGAGAAATACCTGAAAATATTTGCAAATGATCTTCCCTGATATGCATCCGATAACACGCGCAGCTACATGTACCGGTAGCTGATTTTACTTTTCCTAAACAGCGCCCTCTTGGAACGTAACCAAAACCCCCAATTATTATTGTCTCTACCAAACATACGATCCGCTTTGGTCTCTACACCCCAAATTAAAGTTACACGTCAAAGAAAGCATAGCCAAAGCCAGCTTAACTGGGTCGATTGTGCCTTTCGGCCCAAAATTATAATGATGGGCATTTCAAAGCCCAGGTTCTAGCATCTATCTTGACATTCATAATCTGTGCACTTGGAATGAGCACCCCCAGCTCTTTGTTCTGAGTGACGCTTGAGCTTTTCATGACATCTCAGATGCAGATACTGGGCTGCAACAGCCCAGCTCGTATTTTGCAGGGGGGGGGGGAGAACTTTAAGAACGCAACCAATTGGACAGTTATTCTTTAAAAAAATCACACACCCCCTAAGATGTTGATTCGCATACGTCCAAACGTTTGTAATATACTCTGCTTTCTTGAGAGAGAAAAAACACTTTGTTTTTGCGTGCTGTAGACGCGGGCCCGTCGCCGGGGGGGGGCAGGGGGCTGGGCCCCGTGGTGGCGTGAAGTTGCCCCCCCCCTTGGTAAAAAGCATAAGCGTAAAAATTATACTTTATTCTTGTGATGTGGCCCCCCTAGCAGATACCGTAGCCCCCTTGATGTCTGAAGCTGGCGACGGGGCCGACTGTAAAGGATCCACATTTAAGACGCACAATCAATCGTCGACAAGTGACGGATTCAATCCCTGTTTCTATTTCATACAAATAAAAAATTCTCTTTCAATGAGAGTGCATGCAGTCGTATAAAGTCAGCGTTTAATTTCTCGGTATTACACTGGTTAAGCATGTTGACATTCATTTTTGCGCGCAATCGAATACATCTGCAATCCTTCATTCGCATCTTAACTTACTCAATGTACTCCTCAAAATATGCAGGCGATTTCGCCTGTGTGTTATTTAAGGTATGCCTAGTCAAAAATGGAATTAGTTTGTATGCTAACAGAAGTTATATTTTTAGAAGTTTTTAGTATTGGATTAAATGTTTAAATACTCATTATAGTCATGCTGTCTTTGGAAACATACCGACGATCATACGCAGCCTATTTAAACATCGAGGCTAAGGGAATCTTCCTTCTTGTGTTATGTGCTACGTCTTTTTTGCCAAACTCACATCATACAGCAGCTAAGTTAAAGGTCAAACATAGATTCTTGCAAAATCATCAAGTCCTTAATTATTTTGTGTACAATTCCAATCTAATCCTTCATGAGTAACATTACGGTACTTTTTTATGATGTCATAATTTGTGTATAACCTTGTGTCTTCTAATCAAATTGTATGTATATTTTTGCGAATTTGAATTACAGCAAATGAAAATGAATACTCATTTCCGAAGAATCACAATAAGAGACATATCTTTGGCGAATAAGAATGTACATTGTTTTGTGATGATTGGCAAAAACGAATACTTGAAACCGAAATCCCAATCACCTATTTGCAACCGCTTAAATGAGTCGTAATGCACATTGATTTATAGAAGGATGCAACACGAAGTTGAATGCTTGTTATTGCGAAAATGAACCTGCGGCCAATTTCATAGAGCTGCTTAAGCACAAAATTTGCTTAAGCGCGATAAAACCTTGCTTGACAATTCAGGTTACCAGCCAAAACTCCATCTAATGTATATTGGTTTGGAATGGTATTCAGCTGTCTTTTGGTTAGCATGACAATCACATAGATTTTGAGCTGGTAACCTTTGTTTTTTAAGCAACGTTTTGTGCTTAAGCAAATTTTGTGCTTAAGCAGCTCTATGAAATCGGCCCGTTAGTGTCCCGTTTGTTCCTTTTCAGCTTTTAAAAATATTCCCCTAACCTTGATGATTAGTTTCCCGTTTTTTCTTCTAAAAATATTATCATAACCTTGATAATGGCAGTCTACCATCACGTTTTAATTAAGTCGTGTTCAAAATCTACGCCAAATTGAATTTTCATTTCACAGATTAAATCGCACATTTTCCGAAATTGGCCAGAAAAACCTGTATTGTTATTCGACGACGACTTTCTTTTTTTTTTTTCTTTTAGTTCTAAGTGCTTTCTTTCATACTTATGCCTTTTTCCTCTTTGAAATAATAATCTTTAAGTTTTTGCTGCGCTTACCTTTATCTCATCGTATTCAGTTGCATATAATGGGGGCCTGGCCTGGTACAAGCAGTACCTTTCTGCCAGCCTGCATGGTTCATCATGTGCATTAACCAATGTGATTTTATGTTACAACAAGATGAATGGAAATAAAACCAAACCACACTTTCGATGAGCTCACAAGTTTGTATAGCGCCCTCACTGAAAGGTACATCCAAGACATTTTTAAAACTTTGGCTCGGTCTCCCAGTCGGCTCCGCAGTCAGTTTCAAAAATCGAAATTACTTGAGCGCTTACCTCTTATTATTTAAGTAAAGGTGAATTAATCAGAAAAAGAGCTGCACTGTGTTCGGGGATCTTTTAAATCGGGGACAAATTCGCTAATCTTAAGCCACCGCGGAGATGAATCCCCAAGGGACAACCTCGCGTATACCCGGAACCCGCACGCGTGGCGCTAGTGTGGTGGAGCTTTGTACTGTTGTGGTCCGGTACGGTCAGGGTTCTGCCGCTAGTGAAGAACTGATACGAAAACTTCATAAAGGCAACAAAAGCACACTGCCCAGTTGACCTGTGAATCCACAGATAGAACAAACATCAAGGTGAACTTTGTTCCGAGGAGCAACAATGTCAATGTCTGGGGGTACTTCACTGAACCACGGTCCAGTTAACAACAATGATCAGAAGCGAGTAGAGGCGGCACGCAGACGGGTGGTGTATGTGAGCAGAGCGGAGTCATTCAGTGCCTGCCATAGATTGCACAGGTGAGCAGTCTCAAATGAAATGTACACAAACAGCAATTCACAAAGAATTCCATATACGGACACCACTTGACACCCAGTACTCTGTGCACCAACCCTATGATTTATGCCGACAATATCAGCATAATGACATGTATGAGGCTGGTCTGAAAAATTCGAAGTGTTTTCTAAGCAAATGCCTTAATATTTTCACACCTAAATTTGGCTTTAGTTTAGACATGGAGGTGTGATTCTACCTCCATGGTTTAGACTATACTAGGCCTAGGTTGCTTTCAGACGTCAGATGGCTAATTCTATAACACTAAAATCTCTAAGGCCTAGGTCACTGCATGGACAAATAAGTGGCTTCCGTCTCTTAAATTCTTTCCCATTATGGGGGGTTACCAATTGTCTGTAGAACAATCCACTTTGTATGTTGTGGACAAATCACTTGAATAATAAATGTTTATGAGTGCAATGCACTGGTCAGAATAATTTCATGAGATGACAGATGAAACGTTTGATTCCACGAGGCAAATTAAACATTTCATCTGTCAACTCATAAAATTATTCTTACCAATTGCACAAATGTGAAACATTCATTATTAGTTGGAACAAAAACTGCAGAAATCCTCTTCAGTTAGGTGAACAAACATTGACAAATAGGTCCTGCTCATGTTTTACGTCAGTCAAATTTCAAAACCGATTCATGTCTGAAGCGCCGCCCTACATTGTTTTCCTCTTTCTTACCGAGAAAAAAAAATGGAGGTGGGAACCAGTCAATTGAAATGAAATTCTATTGAATAGGCACTGTTGAGTAGAACAAATAATTGAGTGAAATGTGATCAATGATCAACCAATCAGGGGAATCGGGTTGGCGTAGTGGTTCTTTCCTCGCCTTCCACCTCTGCGGTCTGGCTTCGTTCCTAGCTCAGTCCACTTGTGGATTGGGTTTTCCATCGCTACTTGATTCCCCAGAGTATTCCTGTGGGGTTTCCCTCCCACCTCTAAAACTGTAACTGCCTCTCATTGCAACGTGCCCGAGTCTTCAAATGTACGAAGCTGGCACATCTCTTGGAGGAAAAGAAGATGACAGGGATTTATCCAGGTTTAACACCCTGATTAAGGTGCGGTAGAAATAATCTATGTTCTCTGCATTTGCTTTTGATTTTTCACAGTCCGTGTCTTAGCGATGATGTCAACAAGGTCTTGTTTGGAAAGTGCAATAACCCTAATGGCCACGGCCATAACTACAGAGGTGAGTTGGGGTGAGCAAGTGCCGCTCAAAATAACTCTAATTTCTAGCAAAGAGTAAAGATCTTTTCATGATTGTGCCTTCTGGAGAAGGGTTTGCAGGGTTCACTGGAGCTAACCTGGCTGGACCCTTCAAAATCCACTGGGAGGTTTTTGGGAGTATTTTGCAGGATTTGGGGAGGTAGAATCCTGTCATTCTTGCTTTACTTGGGACTTGATGGCCCATGAGAGTTGAAGCACAGAGAAACAAATCACTATGATTAGGAAGGATTCCTGACCTAAAATGGCAACAGATTGACAGGAATCTAGGTACACGTAGAACCTCGGGAGCAAGGGTTTATTCTAGACCCCATGATCCACCAAGGTCAAACATTGACTGATTATGTTGTGTCTGGTTGGTGAAGGCAAGAAGCAATTTCCCTACTTATTCCAGGTCTCACAACCCAGCGCCGAACGTAAGCCATCTGCAGTCACAGATCATGGTTTCTAAGTCACTTGTTACTGATTTTCTGTACTGTAGTTTTGACCATCAGAACAAAATTTTTGTGAGTAGATCTACTGTACCTTGAAAACATGTTTAATTTAAATGGTGACCCCGTTGAAGATTTTCTACACAAGCTCTTGCACTTTCTTTTGTTAGGGCATTGCTGTACTCATGAATGTTAAGTAATCTTTTTCTTTCCTTTTGCAGTTGAAATCATTCTCAAAGGCGAGGTGAGATTTTCTAAACTTTGCTTTAAACATAACAGATTTAACATACAAGCTATATATAACCTGTGTCTAAACCCACATTGATATTTTCTGTACTTGTGCAATGATATGTTCAGCTTTCCTGTGAGTAAGTAAAGGCGACTTCTGAAGTTTGGGGATCTTTCAAATAAAGCCATCTTTCAATTCACAACCTGTGCAAAGATTACCCATTCCTCGTCCACTGTCCATTCTAACCCTTTGTGATATTAGAAATGTTTTTGAAAGAATGTTCCAAATGATTCATGTTTTCCAATGTTACAGGTTGACCCTGTCACAGGCATGGTGATGAACTTGACCGACTTGAAGCAATATATGAAGGTGAGGCATTCAAATCTGTTGTCTTGGGCTAGGTCTAGGCTTTCGCCCATTGAAAACACACAGGAACACGCTGTTAACTGACATAGCCATAGCTGTAGAACACAGCCCCAGTGTGTGTCTTCATACAGGTATTTATTTTCGTGGCAACCTTGCTATCTTTGTGAGGACCTGAGAACAAAGCAGGTCCAAACAGTGCAGGATATGTAGCCCTTCTGTGGACTGTGTCTGGTCCACACACAGTTTCCTCGCTGAAAAACAGGTTTAGAGCCATTGGGGGGTCAAGATTATACAAAAGGAAGAGGAACAGTTAAGGAAACTGTCAACAGTCAAACAATAAGAAAGATATTTTCACAGTTTTCTGAACTACATGAGAAAAAAACAGACATGTCTACACTAGATATGTGCACATGCTGCACTCGGAGATTCCTCGATTTTGATGTGATACATGTTTTATGCTGATTATTTTGATCATTGGCTTACTGCAACTGTGCAGCCAAAGCAAACCTTTAATATCCATTGAGTGTGCAGTGATCATGCACCTTGTGTACAGAGTTTGTGGTCTCATTTTCAGAGACAATGATGGTATTGTAAAGGCAGCCAGCAAATCAGGACTCCTTTTGGAGAGGTGCATGGAGATAAGTCACAGTACATGTGTCAATATGTGATTCTTACACAGAAAGCAATCATGGACCTCCTGGACCATAAAAATATTGACAAGGACGTGCCGTACTTTCAGGACATCGTCAGCACGGCGGAGAACATTGCCGTGTTCATCTGGGAGCAAATACGAAAGCAACTCCCCAACCCAGATCTGCTCTACGAGGTGAAGCTCCATGAAACAGGCAACAACGTTGTGTTCTACCGAGGTGACTGGTCCAATTAGGAGGGACGCTGGTCAGTTGGGGGACCAGCTTGCATGGAGTTGGTATTAGCTTAAACAGCCGTTGCACAGAGAAGACGCTTGGTGGGTTACCAGTCAAACTGTCTTACAGTACACACAACCCATTACTGGCTCCCTGCTTTTGTAGGTCCTTGCCACAGAAAAATTTGCCACAAAGCAGACAATCCGGGTGATATTGGCTCAGTGAAATTGTGCTCATCAAAACTGAGTGCACTGACTGATAGGGATACTTACCGACTTCACTGTTGAATCAGTGTGCAGTTGAACAAGAGATGTCCGAACAAGGGTTCTCAGGAAGCCATACACTCTCTGACCGAAGCCTTTTCCCTTATTTTGTTTTCCACGCAGGAGGTTTGGAAGCCATGTACCAGTTTACTTCTATTCTGCATGCATTCAGTTTATTTCATACAGATACATGTACATTATGGCTATATTCTGATTATTGTGGCTAAAATCTCTGAAATATATTTTACACATATATGTATATATTTGGATTTAAATGTATTCTCCCTATGCTCAAAGATTTTCACATATGTGTGTTTACTTTAAAAAATTGTTTTATCTTTAGGTGCTGCTGTTTGGGGACAGGTCTCACGTGAATTGTAAAGAAATGTTTTCAATTAAAAAAAACTTTTTGTGTGAATGTTGGTCGCCGATTACTATGTACCAAGTGCCTAGTTACTTTGGCTGTGGAGATCAATGTCACTAGGTACCAATTTTTGGAGGCTCCAAGCAAATCTTCGCGCTTGATGGCATGCCTGCGCGAGGCCCAAGATGTTTGTCACTGTTGGCCGGTTTTGTGGAATCAGCCTTTTTCTGGTAACAGCTCATGCCAGTGACATTCAAGCAAACAAATCCCCTTTAACCCATAAAATTATTTGTTACTGCTCGATAATGCTTCAAAGCTTGAAACTAATGATGCGATATGTTGCGCAGAATGTGTTGGCAGCCATCTTTGGAAGGCCCTACCCCCCCTTAAAACTGAGAGGCAGGGCCTCATTTGTTTGTGCATAGTCATGAATGAGCGCACTACATGTATCCAGTGCAGAGATCAGTGGCATCATTGCCATTATTTGAAAGGCGTTAGTGCATGGTTGGAAGTAGCTATTTCAGAAGAACGTCAGGTTGAAAACTTGTTAGAATGTGTGTTTTTTTTGCCAGCTAAAATTTGAAGGTAAAACATTTTGTTCGTTACTTTTCCATTTCTTAGGATGGTGACAAAGTAGAACTGTGTCGTGGGCTAATGGAGCTGGTTTACAGCTTTACAGGGGTTGCATGCGATATTCGTTTGGTTTTGGGCTTGTTCGTTGGTCTGCCTGCAGTAGTAGCCTGGCAAATGGTGCAATATTAACTGTTACTGAAGGTCGGTTCATACTTTGGGCAAACGCGAATGTGATGAAGCGACATGGATGCCTGAAAACATTTGCAACGAGGTTCGCTCAAGTTTAAACGTGTTCAACTTGCACAAAGTCACAGCCTACCTATTTGATCTTACGTCACAATTTAGCATCCATGTCCACTTTTGCCCCAAGTATGAGCCAGCCTTTGATGGTGGAAAGAGGTTTTATATCAGTATTATAAGTGCATTATAAAGAGACTAGAGTCAGACTGCTTTTGATCCTACTGCTTCCTGTTTATTAATTTTGGGTCTCCATATTTCAGATATCTGTCTACTACTTACAGTATGTACATGTACATCACTTACTGAGAAAGAAATTTATACAACAAAGATGGCATACAATTATCCTGGGTAAATGTGTCGTCATTTTTGAGTTGCTCTGCTGTTTTTACATGAAATGTGCGATTTCTCTAAATGAGCAAAGCTTTGCACTGTACCATGTACACTACACGCGTGTGCTTGCCAGATTACTGTCAACACCACCTCTGAAACATTAATTAATGAGGGCATGCTAATGGGAATCCTGGTTAGTTGGACACTGTACCAGCAAAAAGATGTCAACTGAATGAATGTTATACTGGCCATGGGTTCATTGGCCATACTTCCTGTGCCACTACAGCATATTGGGATATACTGGCACTACACGCTGTCTGCCTGTTGACACCATCTGTTCGCTGAAGTAATGCATTAAGAGACAGTCCATAAGCAGATGGGAAATACACAGAACCGTTTCTGAAGTACACACTGTTAAGCAGAAGCTTGGAATATGCCCAGTTCTCATTACAGATGTTTTGATATATCTTCTTTGTTTCTTTGATTTGTCTCCATTCGATATCTGAAATCAAGCTTTAAGCCAGTGATGATTGATTTTATTTAATCAAAGCAGTGCTGATGAGGCTATAGCTCGACACATAATGGCTGTGGTACAATATGCCCTCATATAGAGGTGACAGCAAAACATACAACAGAAGATGCTAAAAGCTTACATTCAAGATTTATATACAGACTTCTAGTTCCAAATTGTACATATGTGACTTACTCCACTATTTCTCACGGTCGGTCATCACCCACTTGACATTTATACCAAAGCAATTCCATCAGGTTAATCTTTTTAATGTACAGGTATATGAAGTCCATTGCAAAACATTCTTTATTTTTAGAACTTACTTAAAATTTGGCTCTATTGTCATGTTTTAAGTGTTCGTTTTTTTTGTTTTGGGCTAGCCGGTGGTACACGACCCTCAAAAATCACGCTTTAATTGGAATTCCAAAGATTTTATATTCTTCAAAACTATGCTTTAAAAAATCACTAGTGAATGTACGTTTGTTGAATTTTTTTCCAAGTATGGAGACACATCTACATGTACATTACTATCAAATTTCTTTGAATTAATAAAACCAGTCGAATATTATCAAGCTACATGTACACATGTATTACTATTTACACATTGTAAACTATAGCTGACTGTTTTTAAAGAGGAGCTTCAGAAAAAAAGAGGGTCTTTGGCGTTTCTATTCTAAGGCACTTTGGACAGCTCGTTCCATATATGGACAACATGAACAGGAAGAAATAGAGGCACTTATTGCTCATGATTTAACACGATTCTTTCAAATTCTTTTGTCAAAAAGGCAATTATTTCTACAAGCAGCTTGAAAAAGAAACAAAAAATTGTTCATTGAGATTGCCTTCACAATGGGCGCTTAGACACACACCATCCATTTTGGACAAAATATCCAGGCTTTTAAGCACCTGTAAAATGCTTACTCCAAAAGGAATTATATTCAGATTTCTTGCTTGTTGACGGAGCAAGTTCTGAAGAGAAAAAAATGAAAGGAAAACTTATCTACCTTTGTGCATGTACTTGAACAGTGATCACTAACATTCAGTGTTCTTTACAACTTAAAAACGAGTGCGCACAATTGGCAAGTACT
Organism: Acanthaster planci; assembly: GCF_054643075.1. Lineage (NCBI taxonomy): Eukaryota > Metazoa > Echinodermata > Asteroidea > Valvatida > Acanthasteridae > Acanthaster > Acanthaster planci. The sequence goes on from NC_141781.1 coordinate 11,533,456, forward strand.
GCTAATTACAGGTACATGTAGATACCCTGTCATTTTAAGTACATGTATTACATTTGATGTATTGCCTCTATTAAAATTACGTCTCTGAGAACACTATAAATTGCTCTAGCACGTACATGTACAGAAGTTGTGCTTTGTGACATCGGCTTGGCCTGCACTGTACACCAACATTTATGCATTTAATGTTCATGCTGCATCAACTAGTTTACAAATCATCATGGGTCTGAAACTGTGCAACTTTGATCAGCTTCTGAGGTCATCACCCCATAGCACGTACATTTTCCTTCAACAATCCTGATAAAATAAATTTTCTTCCATAGTAAGTGCATTGACTGTCACCTCCTTAAATTAGGTGGACTTTTTTCTTGAAATGCTGCGGTATTTTCATGAGAATGCTGTCTTGCCCGTACGTATGCTGTACTACATGTATTTTCAGCATAATCTACACTCATTTATTTCACTTTGTATTTCATTTTAAACGCATGTCTATTTTGTTTGTACAATGTACACCTATTTCAAAATGCCTGTCTATTTACATGTAGCTTGGCAGCATGTAATGTCTTTGTTGTATTCCATGTATAGAATAACCAACAATAGTGCCAGAGCGCCCCCTTGCTTTACAGCGGGCTTGTTGTTAAGGATCATGTTATCATTTGTGTATTGGTTTCTAGGCAACGACAGGCATGAACCAAAACAATGACTTAAAAAGAAATGGGGGGGGGTGCAGCAATCAAGAAAAGATCTGGATTAAACTTCAATAACCAACACATAATCTGTAACCAAGACCTAATCAGTGTAGCCTGTTGAACACTATACAAAGAAAAATGCTGTTTGTACAGGAGTCTGTAAGGATACCCCATGTGCCTCTCACACACAAGTAAGCTCAGTGAGGTATTAGTTTGGGAATGGCCTTATCACAGGAAGTGAAACCAAAAGTGTTGTTTTGTAACAGCTATTTGGCAGTTACAACCTCCATATAGCGTTTGCTTATTTGGCTGCCGAACATGATCTACATGTAAATAATTACATTTTATACTGCTGCATTTTAGGGCAAGTTTGGGCGCTAACTATAGGTAGGCCAGTAGTCAGTGGCTTTTTAACAATGCGCATGCGCTATTAAGTTACACTTGAACGACCTCAATCGGCCCATTTTGTTTTTAATTTCACTTTTACTCAAATTTCAGCACAGGCTGCGATTTTTCGTAGCGTACAAGGTCACTGAAATCTGGTACATTTATTTTCATGTGAATGGTTCCCTCTGTAATGATGAATGAAATATGTTATCGGTAACCAGCGGTGCAACCATACCCCTAAACCTGGTCCCAAATGGTCGACTAGACGTGTCCGACCATACACAGGTCAAGCGGTCTATGGTCAATTATAGTCGTTGCTCGAACTTGCCCTTAGTCTGTTTAACCATTGGTACAGATTTATAACAGCTGCAGCGACACACGATGGATGTGCATATGGGGATTACTGTGGTCATTTTGAGTTTCATTATTCGACTCAAGATATTTCAATTTGAGCCTTGTTTGTCTTCCATGTGTGTAGTGGAATCCAGCAGTCTGAAATTCATTAAAACACCAAGGGAAAAGGTTAATTTGAAAAATATTGCACTCTACCTTTGATCCTGCAAATTGTGAGACAGAGACGACACCGTTAGGATATCTCAAAATTCATTTGCATCCCAACCATTCCAGTATGCCCTAACCCAATATTCTCAGTGGGCTGTGCCCACGGACTTCAACGTATCCTAAGCTTACAAGTTGTACATTTGTAGCTGTGACATATTTTGTGATTCTGTGGACTGTACTAACGATCCTGCCTGCTCAATGAGGCATGCCATTACCTAATAACTGGGGCATACGATTACCTAGTAATCGTTTCTTGGGCCTTGCTTTCCTCATGTGAAGGTCTCATGCGTAAGTTGCCTGTTCAAGGCTGATTTGCTGGGGTGGAGTCTTCATCACTCGCTCTGTCTCCCCAGTCCAGGCGTTCTTCACCCACATCTCGTGCCCCCTCTGATCAGTCTGGCTGAACACGTACCCACTGGCAGGGAGGTTGATGGCCGGGCAAGGTGTCATTTCCTTTGCAGTAAAGTCCAGTTTGTAGAAAGTACGGTCATCAAATGGGTCGCTGCTCTGGCGGGCGGTGCGATCCGGACCCATGCTCTTCGCTGGCATGGCGTGCTTCGGGATGTAGTGCGCGCGGTAGTTGGTCGAGCCCTCAAACGGGATCTCTGGTCTCTCGTAGGGTCGCTGGGATGGGTCCCCTCGCCGCTCGGGCTTGCTGTTCCACTTGCGGAAATCGGAATTGTAGTTGGTGCGGTCATCAAATGGCACGTCTGTCTTGCGCCCTTGGGAGACCGGACGCCTAGCTGAGGCCGGCCTGATCTTGTGCGGCTGGTAGGCCAGCTTGTTTGTCGTATACAGATCCATGTCGCCTGCAGGTTTCTGGTATGTCTCAGGGACGTGGACCTGTATGGGCTCGCTGTCCCACTTCTTGTAGTCGGACCTGAAGGTCGTGCTGTCTTCAAAGGGCTGGTCGGACTTCATGGGTGTTGCGTCGGGTTTGAAGTTGTCTGATCGGTGAGCATCCTTGGCGGTGAAGTCGCGCTGGAACGTGGTCAAGCCGTCAAACTTGTGCGGGCTCCTCTTGTAAGGCTCCTGCAGGCGCACATGCCTGGCTTGTGGGGCGTGGGGGATGTAGGATACCTTGTGGCTTGTCTTGTCTTCAAATGGTGCATCAGATCGTTGTGTGTTCTCAGCCGGCCGTAGACTCTGACGGAGATCAACCTTTTTAGGCTGGAAATCTCGGGCAAAGGTGGACAGGCCATCAAAAGGAGCCGATGGAGGAATATATGAGTGGTATGCTTTGCCTTGATCTCTAGTCGGTAAACTCCACCTGCGATAGTCATCTGCAAACAGTGAAAATAAATCAATTTAGCGTGATAAAAAGAAGAAACATTCCACTTGAGTACAAAACAGCTGAACAAATAACGGAGCAACTTAAATATACACGTATGAACTCACCTGTATATGTTGGGTTCCCGCGGAATTCTCCTGAGGGCACATGTCTGATGTGGTCACCACGGAAACTCTTGACGGGCTCCGACTTGTGACCTGGGTAGTCTTTGGTGTATGAGGTCAAATGGTCAATGTCGCCGTCAGGTTTTCGATAGGTTTCCGGTTGGTGTATGGCAGGTCGGTTCACCTCACGGGGGATGTAATCCACTCTGCAATAACAAGTACAAAACACTGCCAGGTCTGTATATGAGGAACCCTGTTAAATCCTGGACAAATAAACAGCTTTGTAAAGAATTGAAGGGAATCCACAAATTTTTTACATTTAATCTTGCCACAGGTATCTTTTTACAAAAGGTAATCTCAGAAAATACTGAAAACTGGTCAGTATATTTGTTCAAAGTAGTATAGAAGTTTTCTTTTTGAAAATTTTCGACCAGACTGTGAGGACTTTGGTGTCCCTTCAAATGTCCTGGGTCCTCACAAGTACCATAGTACAGCATGTGTGGGGCTCCATAACTAAGGAACACCATGTGTCCATGTAAAATGCACGGCTTATATGCGTGCACATTTAAATCAGTAATGAACATGTACATTAGAGTTCATGAACACATTGGTTATCCTTAAACTGTGTACTGAGAGTTGGAAGTTGGTGTGTAGACTAGGGTTAGGGAGATTGGGTGGTGGTGCCATGGGGGGTTGGGATGGGGATTGAAGAGGATTCCCTTACCTGTGAGTGGTGGCATCCGACATGTTGCCTGTCCCTTGGATCATCTGCTCCTTGGGCTTGAAGCTGTCCCGCATCAGGTTGCCTGGGTATGGCTTGTACTTGTTGGTGTACTCTGACAGGACACATGGTCCCTTGCTGACTGGGGCCTGGGGTCTGTGCGGGCATCGATGACGCCTGAATAGACAGAAAGACAAATGAAATTAAAAAACACACAAAGCAGCTGAATATTCTAAGGGAAACAACTGATGGGGAAACCTTGATTTCCCTTCAAAACATCCCCATCATGGAAAAATACTGCAATAAAAAAGGGTTCATACGATGGCATATAATTTGTACATGTTGGAAAATAAGGAACTTTATATGAGACAGGTCTGCAAAGGTGATCATTGTAATTTCACAAATTTCACGTTTTATGAGTAATACATAAGTTTGTGAGTACTTATACTTAATACAAATACTTTTGCACAGAGAATATCAAGAAAGACAACGGGATATACTTTATGCATTTTATTTTATCATCCAAATTGAAAACAGCAGGCACAGCCGCTGCATCAACAAAACGGTTGCCACGGTGATGCCATCGCAGTTCATTATTGATACGCAACTACAAAATTCATCCTTCACGGTCAGGCGTTGCCGGGGTAACAGCAGTAACAGCTGAAAAATAATGAGCCAGACCACAATTTCCTGGATATTGATTGGGCTCACCAAAACCTAAATGAACTGCAGTAATGAGAAATATAAAGACCTGCTTGAATAATCCGATTATCCTCTTTACGCACAGAATTTCTATCGATGCTGTATGTGTCAGCACAACCTGACAAATAGTGGTTTTAATTCCCATGCAAGTTACTTCTATGTGAAATTTGAGGGGGTAAAAATTACTTTCAAGATTAAAGTGTTCAACTTTAAGTGTTACAAAATACTAATTGGGGGTACATGAGTTGCTTCAATTATAATTGAGTTGGTTTCTTGAGCAAATTTTTCAGTGAACGATCCTCGTCATCCCAATGCAAGATATACAGACCTGAATTGCAAACCTGTGAAAATTATACTCACAGATTCTCCCTCCAGCTTTATTACTAGAGTTTGGGACCCTGTTGGTCAATACCATTGGTCAATGCCATTTCTTGCAACAGAAATCTGATCAATATAAAACTATAGGATTCTATTACGTGTATACTGGTATATCATGTACATCGTTAAATCAATCTTTGGTCTGTATTACAAATCCCAGTCAAACTTCAAGCAGTCCATGTTTTGAGGTTTTCTTTTATGCACCATAATCCTTTCTTGACGTACATGAGTGAACCTATTGGTGTTTGACATCCTTTATGGATTACATGTGTTGAAACTGGCACTTTTTTAAAAATATAGACGCTTTTCTGGATGACCGGGGGTGCCGTTGCTGCGATTTGTTTACTGAAAATTTGTTTCCTGAAAGCATACATCTAAGAAAGGGTTGCTGATTGGCTTATTGCCATGTACTTTTGTACACATCAGTGCATCACACCAAGGAAAAGAAAAACAGGGAAGTAACTTCAAGTAAGCATTAAAAAACTCCAGCAGTTTTAGTGCACAAATCAACAGAACATAATTGAAACATAAAGGTGCATTTGGAGGGTTATGATTGAAAAACAGTATTGCATAGTCCCTTTAAAACCATTCAGGAATCCATTAATACACAACAGTGGGGTGGAAGAAATTGATTTTGATTTAGAAGTCACCATCACCTGATCTTTGAACTACGAAGTTGAAAGGTCAAGAACTATGATAGGAATCTCTGCCATTCATACATTAAAATGAGCCAGACAAAACCGCCAAGTTATCTTGCGATGTTAACCCTTGTACTCGATATAGTTTAATGGGAGCAGTTCTTACAATGTACACGACGATTTTGGATTCACACTTTGTGTAACAAACTCTTTACAAAGAACAGAATACTGAAGTGTGATGTCATTTGGACCTGGAAGTGAAGTGCAAAATGAATGAAGTGGTCCCAGAGCTAATGCCTTTTTACACACATAATTGTGCACGTGACTTACTGGTATTCCCTTCAGTATTCTGTGGAGAACAAAAAAAATTGCTATGTGTTGATCTACCCTTGGCTGTCACCATGGTACCCAAGTAAAGATTCATTTTTCATTTAAACTTTTCAATTCAGTTCTTGTTTGGACTTTCCGTTCCACAAGATTACCAGTACCTTGAAAAAAAGCACATACCTGATATATTTCAAACTATACATGCTCAGTGTTAATTCAAACAGCTCTGCCTCATGAACACATTTCAAGTGTGATCAGAAGTATGGTAAACTTGTACACAAGGCCAAGTGTAAAGTGTAAACATACATGTATTTAGTATCTGGATTCTTGGCCGAATCTTGAGAGAAAAAGAGATGAGGCTTTTTAGTTGACATTTTCAGGATGGCTGCTATTTTTGTAATATTTTCAACAACTGTTAGCATTTCTGCTTAAAAGTGACTGAATTACTGGATAAGAGAATTATAAACTGTTGGTATTTTAATAGCTTTTGGTAAGTTTGTCACATGGTTTCATAGAAAATCGAAACCACAGCTGCTTCCAAGAAATCTGGACATGGTTATACAATGTCACATACTGGTAGGAAGGCATGCTTGGAGACTACATGGTTGAATGTTGGTCTATAATGTGCAATGACCAGCAGAGTGTACGATTAGAAGATCCAACTGGCAAGTAATTTTGATTTTCAGACGCGTTTCTGATAATTTTATTTCTTTCATCTCCGTTTTGCCTGTGGTGAAAATTTGAAAAAAAAGGCTACCAAAAACAAGCAGGCTGGGACACTTAAAACAAATTATTTACCGGTAGGCCTGTTTATTTTTTTAATTTGCCTTAGGCCTGCAGCTCTCTACTCTACCATCTACAGGAAAAAGCCTCAAGCAACCATCTTAGCTTTTCTGTTTTACAAATGTTGGTTATAAAAGAATTACACGGTGAATAAATTTGTTTCATGAAATGTTCATTAACAATATAGATATACTGTGGTCCAAACAAGCTGAGCATTTGTGTGCGCGACGCTTTCATTAATGATTATTAGGCCCTGGATCAATTTTTTAATGACTTATGCCTTGGCTATTTCTTTTTCAAAGAAACACAAACAGAAATTCTGCCAACTCAAAGGTTTTGGTCCAACAGTTTATATTTCAAAAGAAATCACTTAAAAGTAAGCGCATGCAGGGCTACTGGGCAACAACTTTCAAGTTTTGAACACACGTTACGAGAATAATTTCAAAAACACAGCCTCCCGGGTATTGTTGGATTAGGTCTACATCTATTTAGTATTTCATTTAGCCGCTCGTCTAGAGGCTAATTAACACCAGAGTTATACATTTTGTGCTAGTAAGTAGTTTACTAGTACTGCCATGCTTACCCGCAAGTGCAAATCTGGCAAATACACTGTCTTGTCATCTTGGACTTGGTGGTCCCGGCTAGACAGGACCAACTTGGTACTTCTTCTTTGCAAAAATGAGCAAATTTCTTTCGATATTCTCCAAACTCAAGCAAATTTCCGCTGGCACTGACACAAACCGCTTCACTTGCCTGCCATGTGTTTCTAGCTGACGACGCGAACAACGCGAAAGCGATGCGAGGGAAATCAACACCGGCTCGTCGTCAAGCCAACGACGTAAATAAATATTAACTAAGTAGGCGGAGTTACGGGGTCAAACAACCTGACTCGTTTTCGGCAATTAGCATGCAACTGTGCACGGCCGGGTGGATACGTTTGATATTTACGACAGCTTATTTACATATAAGATTGATTGCTAATATGGTCCGTTTCATTTTACAAAAGAGGTTTTCAATACACAATAAATACGATACTGGCTGGCTTGACTAAGACAGAATATGACACCATGGAGGATTATAAAAACAATGATATTGTGATACTAAATCCAATTCCAGATGTATTTTTGATATTCTTATGTGTATTTTCTCCATGTTTATCCTTCAGGCCGTTCCATTATCGGGCCAACCCGTGCATGTACTAGTAACGCGGCCATTTTTAAACCCCGACTTCAGTTCGTGTGTTTGTGTTCCTCCACATGCCACAGTTAGTTGGTTTGCTTCCGTCGATTTGGCGGTGCAATATTTGTAGCCATTTAGCTCCCGACACCTAACCGAATAAGAGAAACCACCATGGAAGTCTTTTCATTTGATCCAAGTACTAGCAGTCTTATAGATTCACATTTAGAGATATTTGAGTATACCTCCGTATGGAACGTCAGCCACTAATACTAAAGGGCAGAGCACAGAGCTGTCACGTGAAATATAGTTTTTAGATATAATATTTCAACGGGAAGAAATTCCATGAGGGGTTGATTGCGTGAAAGCAACTTGAGATATCGCCTCGAGAATCTACCTCTAGAAATGCATGAATATTGGTTGCTCGGTAACAGTCATGAAAGTCCCCTTTGTACTGTCATCATTTTTACCATTTTCGGAAAGCAAACACGGCTTCCTTTAATATCGTTGTCTCTGTGACAATGAAAAAACAAAACGAAGACAACCCCTTAAATTCCCATTTATCCGGCTAACGCGTTGCCGTGGAACATTCACCTAATCTTCCAATGGGCCACATAACTTTCATGAAACGTTTACCTTAACTTTCTAGGTAGCTATTAAACGGCCAGGAAATACTGTTAGCTATTAAACGGCCAGGAAATACTGTTAAACGTTTTACACAATCATGTGGAGTCCACTAACTGAGGTTTAATGTTATAAAAATTTGCTCTATGGAAATTTGGACAATTTATATCACGACCGTTAGCAGCTCTGTGGAAAGTTGGGCAAAATTTGACTGTTTGCTGGTTCAATGGAAAGTTTGTCTTTTTTCACAGATTTTTTTAAACAGTTTATTTGCTGAATGGAAAGTCCGAGTAAGTTCTGTCATAAACATTATTAGCTTGTTCAGTGAAAAGTTTGGCAATTTTTGCCTGGCGAGAAGCTGGCACATTAGGAGACAGGGCTTTTTTTAAAGACCATTTGCGGATCAACAGAAATTCAAACAATTTTGTACCTCTATTAACTCTCATTACAAGGTAAAAAAATGCTACTAGGGGTTAGGTCCACAAGAAAGACGAGCGAGAGAAAAAAAGGGAAAAGAAGACAATGGATTCGGTGTAAAAGATGTTTACAGTTGTTGGAAACCTGGATGGAAGTAAGGACCACAGTCCTAAAGTGCAGTGCTTGAGAAGACACTCGAGCCCTGGGGTCAGCGTATGTGGATACGAGGAGTGAGCAGCTTTAAACTGTATGGTTGTAATGGGGAGTCGTGTAGCCCAATTTAACAGAACAGCTCTGCAGGAAATGTTGCTCAGCAAATTTCTTGTGCAGATTAAAAATCAGCCGGGAACCAGTCACAATAAATACACCATGAATGGCATTTGCTGAACAAATCCTTTTTTTGCTAAGGCCATGTCAAAGTTACTTCGCTTTGGCTTGAAATTGCACAGACTTCTATAGGAATTGGCTGCAGCCACTACCGTAGACTTGTGCAAAATTTCAAGCCACAACACATGGCCTTAGCATATGTCTATGGTAATTGGTCCATGAGTCAAAGGCTCAAGTACAAGAGTGAATTCAATGATAGTAGGCCCTAATAATAAAAAAGGCATAAAAAGACACAGAAAAAGTGTGAGTGGTCGGTCCAAAGCCTGATGGAATAGACTGGTGACCCACTAATCTGAAAGACCAGCTCAAATGTGGTGGCACACTTCATAACAGCAAATCGTGGGGCTTTTGCAAGATGGCACAGGGACGCATACATTGCCACTTCAGAAAACCAATCAAACGACCACAAGCCAATCAGTGTTCTTTTCAAGAAGCCTGCTTTATACAGGACATGACATATAGGGGCACATCTAATTACCTTTTATTAATTTTTATTTTCTGTGTTTTTGTGTGTTTGAGAAACCCATATGGGTATGAAAGTGCTTGTCAACCATGTCAAATTAAGCTTCCCTTTTTCTGTACTGAATACCATAAGTACAAAAAAGTTGTTTAAACAAAAATTTACTGAGACTAAAATGTTAGTCCAACTATCAAACAAAAATAACACAATAATGCAAACTACTACCTCTCACAACCAGTGGAATTTTATATTTCTCCACCGATGAAGGACAAACACCAGTCTAAACCCTACACATAGAAAATGTTGCACATTGCTATTAGACTGAAATACACTCAAATTATCACTTTTATTAACCACTTTTTAAGTGACGGACTTTCATAGCGTGAATTAGAATAATTAGGTTATAAACTTCAGGAGAATTTGAGTCAAAACTGTACCATTGCCTCAAGCACGTGCACTGATTTTGAAAAGTTGATTTTACTGTAAAAAAGCAGTTATCCATGTGGAATATGTTTTAAATGTGGGATTCATGTTGGCGGACGACTGTTTGGTGCAATAAAATAGCTTCAAAAAGATAACCAAATAAACCAGGATTTATGTCAGTGCTGGAGAATGACAGCTTTTATGTGATGACTTATCCAAGTGTTTCACAGCAAGTCCTTGTTGGTTGAGGTCTGTAGCGTAGAGTGCTGGCTACGATTGAAACTTTCAGGCGCCAGGCAGTCAATAGAGTGAAATGAAGTCGCAAGTCAAGTCATAAAAATTGTCAACTACATGTGCATGGAGAAGCTGGAACGGGTCACTGAGATCAAGGGGGGAATGGAGGGACGTCAGTGGCTCGCGGAGGCAGAGGATTTCTCCTTCTCTTTCTTCTTTTCAGCTTCAATCTTGGCTTCATTATCTTCGTACTCCTTGATGGCCACCTCCAGCTCGCTGAGTGGCATGATGCGGATCTTGGTTTTGTTGTCTTCCCTCGTTAGTGTGGCAATCTCGACTGCGATGCAAGTGAAGAAACCATATCAGTTTTTAAGGCAACTGTTATTTTGTGGTGTACCTTGACCAAAAAATGACACAATTTGCTCTGATCTGTACAAACAATTTAAGTGGTTTTCTGTCCTGTTTTTATTCAATGTCTAGTCACATTACTCATTTAATAACAGCAAGACAAAAATAGAGGCCATTTTCATAAATCTGCAAACTTGAAACAGGGTAACGGCACTGTTACAGCTAAGCCCATCTTCACAGGGTTTATAGGTTATTGTGCACAGTTGAAGAAAACACAGCCTGCTAAACCCTGACATGACGAGCATGCTCCCTGACAGTCACTCACTTTTTTCTGGTGTGATCTTGGTCATGTCCAGTGTTTTACTGAGGGTCTTCAGAGCCAGTTGTAGCGCCGCCTTCAGATCCACGCCTTCTTGCTTGTACTCCTGCTTCAGCAGGGATACTGCTGCCTGTTTTCAAAGGGAAAATGGCCGGTGACAAGTTCTGAAGATCAAATGCAATGAACACACAACATATATCATTCTTGTAATTCAAAAAAAGTCACTGAGCTAGGAACTCCCTGGAGCATCCTTCCACTGAAGTGTAACATTACTGAAGGCATGCACTTCAACACTGTCCAAATTTACCAAGTCACTCAGTGAATGCCGGGTGCCTAATTCTTGTTGATGGCAAATGTTAGATTACGCTGGTTTTTAGACTGCATTGTCACTGGTATCTATTGTGATCCGCAGCAGTTAACCTGAATATATGCAATTTTGTTTCCAACTTACAGCACTGTTGTTTCCGATGCATGTCGCTTTCCAGCCACCATAGTTGCCGCTGGGATCACTCTGGTAGAGCTGGAAGCCATAATGCTTGTCCCACCCCATGTACAGGATGGACACACCAAACGGCCTCTTGCCTGCAAGACACACCAGGGGTCACTGTGGTAACACTCTTACTAAAGGATTTCTTCAACACATACACTCCTGGAAAAGTCTTAGTAGCTGTGCACATACACTTAAGTTTTCGTTCAGAGTAACACTGTTCCTTAAACAGCTTGAGGGAGAGTATTGTCTTCCAGCTTAGTATCAGAACAACTTGACAGGATGCCTGAAAACCAAATGCGTACACCAAAAGCTGGGGGTGTTGACAGGATAGTTATTCCCAGTATAAAGTACAATGCTGGAAGGTTGAAGATAACCCTTGGCAGTGTAACAGGTGCCAATGGCTACAACACAAGTCAACACGAACTGGGAAAAGGTTGACTGGTCATACATTGAACCATCAATACAGGGAGATGTTGGGGTGAGTATCTTACCGCCTGCCTGTGTGTAGAACTGTTTGACATCACATAACGTGCTGACAAGCTGCTCACAAGGCATTGGTTCTTGGTACTGGAGTAAATATCTTGAGGGGAAAAAAAGGAAAAACCAAGAAAAAGCAAGCACGAATAAAGGAATGAATATCCAGTTTCCTCTATACAATTGTTCAAATATTCCCAAGCATTCAAGCCTGCTCCAGGAACATTTCAAATCTATGCCATATCAAGCACCAACATGATCTGAAGGCAGTGTTTTATTGGCAAATACCGATATCAGAACTAATGGGCCTACCTCTGTGCTATGAGTCTGAGTTCATTGGTGAGGACGTTTGCATCTGAGGTGATTCCTGACACACTGCACGCCATATTACTGTAAAATGTAAAAAAAAGAAAAATAAATGCTTCCTAAACAAGATATAATGCAAATTAAGTACAGACAAGGAAAAGGAACGTGATCAGTAACTGAAGATATCAAGGTTGACTGGTTGCTGGACCGACTTCCCCTAGTCTTGAGTTAGTTACTTCAGTGAATTGCGATGAATGGATACCCTGTTATTGTTCATGCCCCCATATTACGAGTGATTATTCTTACGAAGGGAATTTCGATGAGCCTGTGATGTACCACAGCTGAAAATGCAGGGGTAACAAAGACTTTCTGCTTCACAGACATGAAATCTAAGGCGGCATCCGAATCTCTTGTCTAGAGCTAGGTCTAGGTCTTTGCTTCATTGGGAATGCGTGGAGACGCGCAGACAATAGACCTAGCCGTAGCTCTGGAAGCCTGTTTCGGCACGGCCTAAGACAGATATCTCCATGAAAAAAAAACCTATGAACTTGATGTCACCAACAAACTTGCCCTGCATCGAATGAATATCTCAACCAATCTGCTTACTCGTAAAGCTTGTAGATCTTGTCTGAGAAGACCACCTCGTCTAACAGCTTGTGCGTGTTCCTTCTCTCGGCAGCCAGCAGCACGCCGTCGGATGCTAGGATTCCCAGGGAAGTGCCGGCATGGCCAATCGCCTCCATGGCATACTCTACCTGATACAATCGCCCTGTCCAACCAAAATCAGATCGCAGAGCAGGATTAAAGTACAGCTTTCGGAAAATGATGACAATTCTGATATTTTCCCGAAAACTGTTGAATTGTGAAAGTAGTGGACAAAATCATCTACAGTCATAACAAACACAGCCTGTGAACACATTGAGCTCCATCAAATGCCATAATTCATTTAATATAACCAAGAAAAATTTGAACATGGTTGATCAATTATTGAAACGCAGTGAATGCTGAGACTATAACAATAAAAAATGTTCACTTACGGCCACATATAAGCCGTGCTTTCTTTCTTTCTTCCAGCAATTTCCATTGAATTTGTAATTTTCATTTTTCAAGGGAGATGCATTTAATTAAACCACAAAGCATTATTTAGTTCAAGCAACCAGACCTACAAATTTAAAAATGAAAATGTTACACAAAATTTTACCTTCAGGCGAAAAGATGGTCGTCCTTGAATCATATCTACGAGACTGTTGATAGAAGTAAGCACATGTAAAGGACACATTACACAAAAACTATATTTTGACCAGATGTGGCAAGGAGACCTTTACCCACAAAATTTATCAAAATCCGACCGTTTTCGCTCAACACAAGCACAACACTTTATACACTTTTCGACGCCTCTCCCATTCAAATACGTGTGCCTAGATTTGGCTGGCACAACAACTCTATGGAGGAACATGGTCCTCTAACAAAACAGCCGTAGTCGGGGCACAAGATGTATTGATCCGGAAATAGTCGTTGGTCGCATTCCCAAACATCACGATCAACAAGTCTTGTGCCCACAGCACGTGTAGGCCACTCATGCGTGCATCTGGGAGGACCATGTTCACCCAAAGAGTTATTGTGGTAGCAAAATCTCGGCACACGTATTTGAATGGGTGAAGGCGTAGAAAGGTTTAAGTGTTGTGCGTGTGTCAAGCGAAAACGGTCGGATTTTGACAGATTTTGAAGTTGGAAATATCACTAAAGCCCCAAAAGTTTGCCTTTGTCATTTAAGAAAGCCAGTAGGTGGTGAAAAAGGTATTTTTGGTGAGTCTTTGGAATTTTTAGAACTGTCATCTCGTTACTGTAAGTAATATTGTAGAGTGTAAGGTTGACCCATCCAGTCCAAACTTCGAAAAAGAGGAATACTAACGTTCCACTCAGTAGAGATATAATCTAATCATAAATATGCCTAGTAATTCAGTATCAAAATAATGTGTACATTTTACCATGACTTGCAGACACAGTAAACAGGTAAGCCCACATTAGGCATGTTTGGGTATTGGCTGGCACTGGGTTAACTTGATATTACTCAAACACCAGCCTTTGAGTTTCTTTTTATAGAAGGGCCGTTAATGTAGTCAGGTGGGAACGGTGGTGGTATTGTTATGCCACAACGATAGCGTCTGTCCAAACTATAGTTCCAACTGTAGTGCTGCAGTTGGGCTGGCCCAACTATTGTTGATCAGTTTCTATAGAAAGTTTCTCAACATTATCAAAGTTTATGCATCTGACACTTGACACAATTCGTCTAAAATATGGCACTTCATCTATGACATGACACCGTAAACAATATGACTTTGGCACATGCTGGGCACATGCACAACGGTGCAGTAGTTGGGCCAGCCCAACTTTAGCATGTAGCCTTTTTGTACGCTAGACCTTTAGTATAGCACTCTAGTTGGGACAGTCCCAACTATGGTTGGGACTGATGTTATAGTTGGAGCGTAACATTATGTGCCCAGCCTACACAGTCAGACAGTGTGCTAGACGCTAGACGCGGCCGCGGACACATGGGACATTCGGAGTGACAATGCAAAAAACTTTCTTTGCATCACGTGCTTCAATTTCAGCTGTTTTCATCACACAGTAAACCTCTTAACAACGCATCCAATATTCTTCACGCAGAGTAACTCCTTAGATTCTAAACTATATGCTTAGTTTAACAATAAAGGTTTTGATTTGACTGAAACTTGAAATTTTCTCCCCACGTCACCTACCATTTTTGCCGGGTTCTGAGTGATATTTTCCCACAATACTCCTCGATAGTTCGTTTGCTGCTTGCGACTCAATTTCTCAACTCCACTCGGCAAAGATGAGATTTTATAGCCTTTTTGGGCTTGATCGAAGTGACAAAACGGGCGCTTTGATTAAATGTTTTAATGAATTTTGGGCGATTTATTGGGCTATAAATGGGAACGTCGAGAGCCAAGCGGTGATGATCATGCGAGTCGAGTCGCAAAGTTTCCTGTGCAATGCTCAGCGATAAAATGGCCCATAGAGACATTTTTGGTGGGAATGAAGAGCGCGCTGTTAGACCCAAGACTCAAATGTCTGGGGCACAGGAGAAGCTGGTGACAGAAATGGAGAATGCGGCACCAAAGCAAGAGCAGACGGGTGCGTGTTTTGGCTCATGTTGCTGGACCATGCATAGGTTACACACTCGTGTCTGCCATATATACTAACACTATGGGCTACATCATGGTTGGACGTTGTCTTCATTTCACGTAGTACGGTCAGGGAGCCCACCTGGGCTAGGGCTACATGTAGTCTGAGTAACTTGGACCCTACAAATCGCATTTTTTTTACATTTGGGTATGGTCAGGCGATAGTAGGGTCCAAGTACCCCATGGCTTTTGCTGGCATTAGGGCCTAATTTATTTCACTCAAAATAGCTCGTACCCCTACTCTAAATCCTCTGAATTCACCTCTAAAAAGTCTAATGCACCCATCTATGGATTAAGTGAGAAATGGGGATTCCAATAATGATAATGTGGTTCACTCACATATGGGAAGAAAAGAGAAATTTCCCCTTCAAACATGTCAAATCGGAAATGCTCTTGTCCACGAGCTTGAAACTGCCGTCTTTCCTCAAATAGCGATTTGACCTCAAATAGCGATTTGACAACATCACGGCATGCTGTGTTGGCACAAGCACATTGACGATTTTTATGTGTATTTTAATTTATCAATTTCTTTTTTGATTCAGAGATTATACAGAGATTTGCAGGCCTTGGTCTTGGCATTGCTACCTTACTCACAGAGAACGTCTTGTCTCATCCTTTCATAGTCTTCAGACGACAGTGTCAGGTATATCACAATATATGACATGATTCTTCAGTCTGGCGCCCTATCTTTTACTTTACAGTAAATGTGTCCACAAAATCTGGGCCCCATTTCTCAGAGCTTTTGAGTAGAAAGTATTGCCAGGCACCAGTTTTAAAGTGTCAAGCCAGGAATCAGCCGGAAACTCGGGCATAAGGAAGATGTACTGCACAGCTTTGTGGCTGGTAACTGGTTTAACTGATTTTTGTTTTGCAGAGTGAAAGATTTCTGTGCTTAAAAAAATTACATGTGTGTGCTTAGCATCTCCATGGAAAAAACCCCTGCAAGAAAGCGATTACAGAAAGTTGTTACATTTTTGTTAATTCTCTTAAAATCAGTAGTTCAAGTGTTGTCAAGATTTTTGGACAATGAAACAATGCCCCACTTGCTTTTTTAATTTTGGGGCTACAGGTTAACCATCATGCATACCGATATCATCTACAGCCCTTTTCAGTGGTGCAAGTGATTGTCAACCTCCAGAGACACCAGGTATGCACTGTTTGTATTAGAAAAGCACTTTGTTTTTTACTGAGATTAGCCTAGGGAAAGACAGTTATTTCCTGATCGGAACACTCAAAATGAGCCTGCTGCATTAGGGAGCATAGCAGGACCAAGGCAAGCTCATGAACAGGGAATTCTGTGAAGAATTTTTTTCAGATCAGACACTTAAAAGCAAGTCCATACATCGCTCCAAAAATGGCCAGAACTTACTGTAAGACGGATGTTACAGGCAAACCCTATGAGACTGATCTAAAAAATTGTAGGTGTTTTCTAAGTGAATACCTCAATGTTTTCAGTGCCAAATTTGACTTGTTTATGAGGACATTTTATTGCTTTCAGATGGCTGGTAAGTCACTGCAGGGAAAAATTAGTGGCATCCCTATATGGAATTCTTTCCGTTAATTTTGTCAAAATAGATGCCGATGTATGCCATAAGAAATTGAAAAATATGATTCAAAGTCTTGTACTGCTCTTGTAACTCCTTGAAGTTCCTCTCTCTTTTTGTCCTGACATTCCAGTGGCGTGCGTGATATCTTAAAGCCGACCTGCTCTCAGTTCACTCCAAAGAGATGATCTCAGAGAGCTCTCATTTTTATCTTTGGCAGGGCATAGCTACCATGTGGAAGGGCCTTGGTAGTGCCTTTGTGGTTCAGGGTATCGGTCTGGGCAGTGAGACGGTCATCAGTGAGGTCTCACCACTGGCAAAGTATGACAGAGTTTTAACACAGTAACACATCAGGAAATGTCTAACTTTCTAGCTCAAAACTTCAGCATTTGGAGCATTTTTTGCCCGTATGGAATATTCATAATGAAGTGAGCCTTTTGATTCACAACACAACTTTCAAGTCATTGAAATTACTGTTACACAGCAGAAGTGCAAGTACAGTGTGCACTGTGTGGCTATGAGTTTTCCTTTGCGAACAAATGTTAGAGTACACCGACTTAAAAATGTGAAATACATTTGTACCTGTAATTTAAATGTGAACTACATGTACATTGATCCATACAGAAGATTTTGTACAAAGTTTTTAACATTAAAGAATAATGACTGCTTTCTCTATATCTTGAAAAGTAAACAAGGCTTTTGTTATCAGAAATGCCGTTTTACATTTTTATTTCATAAATATTTGTGGCAGAGAAATCCACGTCTATAGCACCATTAAGCAGCTGTGTGGGCATCTAACACTGAAGGCCATCAGTGCAGCCATCACCATGCCATTCGTCTCAGCTAGTCTTGTAGAAATCGTTCAGGTAAATCAGTGCACATTGACAGCATCAGTCATCAAATACCATGTCCTGACCCCCTTCTGAAGTGGCCCTCTGCCTCCAGTTTTGATTAACCTCAGCTCTCAAGGTACTGTTTTGGGGAACTGTCTTGAGGAGTCCTTCCAAAATGATCCTCTCTGCAGGAAACGAGTGGTACATTCTTTGACCGTAGGCCTTTAATGCTCCATACAATGACCTTCCTTCAACCTTCAAAATCCTAAATTTAAGTAGAAGAGTAAGCGAATGAAGTTGGCCTTTGGGGCTTGTCTGCTGTACCCCATGGTAAAATGTCTTCTGCCTAAGATGTAACATGATACCCCTTAGTTCCCTGCAAATTTGCTGTTGCAATTTTTTTTCAATTGAAGGAGCTTTTTGGCCCAAACCAGGCCACATCTGAATTACTTGGTTATGGTCAGAAATGCCATTCGCTGGTGGCTGCAGAAAGTTTCCATGCCAAATGATTTGGACAAAGCTTTACCATGTGTAGACGTGCAAAGCACTGTGGGACCATTTGCCAATATCATGCAACACGTCTTGTCCATCCCTCCAGAGTGACATAGCCAGTGAGCGGCCAGGAGTCTTCGACTGCATCAAGGAGGGTCTGTACCGCCTGCTGGGCTGGGGCGTGCCCCAGACCTCCAACCTCCTGCCGATGTACACCCTGCTGCTCCCTACTGTGCTCCACTCCCTCCTCAAGTACATCCTCTCCTCCATAGTCCAGTTCGTCCTGTTGCAGGTCATGCGCCGCGCCCGCGAGGCGGGTCACCCGACGGACCGCCCCGAGGGAGAGCCCCTCCCCATCCCGAGGAGCGTCATGGAAGAGTACTTCCCGGAACTCCTTGCCAAATTTGCAGGGAACCTGTTCGCCGACGCCCTGCTGTACCCACTCGAGACAGTCACCGTTAGGCTGCACCTGCAGGGAACGAGGACGATAATTGACAACACCGACCACGGCTATGGGGTGATACCCGTAAGCACGCGCTATGAGGGCATGCTGGACTGCTGGACGGCAATCATGGCCGATGAGGGGACTTCAGGATTGTACAAGGGCTTTGGCGCCCTCTTACTACAGTACGCACTCCATGCTACAATTTTGAAAGTCATACAAGTTATATTCACAAAACTAGCTGAGGATTTCAGTATTGGAGTCAAGAAGGACGCTCCCCCAGAGTAGCACAGACGGCCGGAAGGCATTGGTTCCCGTTTCAATTTCTGACAAGCTCAAAGATCACTGGGATGATGCATCTCCAAAGTGGTGAGAATTGATGTTAATCAGCTGCCACATGGAAACCACGTCTGTTAACCATGACATGATGAGCATTTAACCATTAAAAAGATGACAAGTATCTTTGATACACAACTCCTTAATGTGACATTTGACTCGGTGACCTCCGCTACTTGTTCCATTACTGCTCCTGTTTCGGTTGCGAATCCCCTTCTGTGTCTCTCCCGTTCTGTGTTGCCCGGGGACCAATTACGTCTCTTGTAGCATTTTGTTAGTTCCGAACTGTCACATGTCAAATCTACGAAACACTTGTCAAAAGTTCTTTCTCACATTGGTACATGCTTATATGCATATTATGCTTTTTTTTTACCCGTAACTTTCAAACTGAAAGGCACTCTGGCTACCGTCTAACTGGTGAAAAAAACAAAGAGAAGATGGGACAACGTAACATTTGAACAGCCTTGTTGGTTTACGCACATTAAGATCGTGTCTTCTCCGTGGCAAACTGTGCGCACGTACACAAAGGAGTCGTCACACAGTCCTATGCTGAATGTCAGCCCAATGGGTGTGTGGGGATACTGTCGCTTAACAAAGTGCCTGTTGATGCTGTTGTTTGGTACCAAGAAGCCTCTCGTGTAAAGACAGTCAGTGGGGTATTGGCAACCTGTGACCGTTCAAATTATATGGACTACCTGTGGGAAAGTCCTGGCATCAAGTACGGGTACAGTTAACCACAGTTTGGCCCCCAACGCTCCAGTGATGGATGGTTTGCCTGCTTTATTTGACCATCTGGAGCCAAGGGGCATCGTTGCATTTCTGATTATCAGTAATTTTTTTCAGTAATCATGTACAGATAGGTTAACCGTTGACATCAAGATAACTGTGTGAGATGGCAGCAAGCATGAAGCACATGTACCTGTACATACATGTACATTGGTTTCGCATGTGTTTCTCCATATGCTTGGATCCACGAAATGTTGCGTGCACATTACCCTCGGGTCGCATTGCGCCAACAGGTAAACAATTATCTTTCTGCCATCTTGAAAGAACCATGCGGTGTAAGAACGTACGCACGGTCTGATGGAGAGTTTGCTCTCGTTTGATACCCATGGGTCATACTCCTGCCGTTTGTACTGTCGGGAGTTCATTCATGACGAGTAACACGCTCGACTACAGCCATGAGAAATGCAACCAATGGCATAATGTGAGTTACAATCAGATGTCAAGACTGGTTTGACGCGGGCTGTTCAAATGTGACTGCATGTACACATCAGTAGGAAATGAATGGCCAAAAATCAAACCATAGTTTTTGCTTGAACTTGCCAAAGTTTGCCTCGAGTGTAGTTATTTCCATGTCTTATTGCATCAAGCTACATCATAGCCTACATGATGCTGTCGGGTCTGTTCGTGCATCCCTTGGGTGAAATACATACATGTATAATTGCATAACACTGGTTAACAATTTAAAGAAGCTACCTAGGCAGTAACAATCAGTTATATCAGTGGTTTCATTGTTTTTGCTGCTGCAAAAAAGCATGAGTTGTCGGGGCTCTTTGTTATGAATATGAATGTACATATATGCTGTGCACGATCAGTGGATCTACGCGATCACTTGATCTTTGAACAATCAATCAATCTTACTGCAAGATTTGATCCTGCCATCAGTAATTTTTTTTTAAATTCAGGGTTCCAGAAAATTTGTTCCAAAAGGGAGTCAAGTTTGAGATTTTATACAAAAGTGAACAATTGAGCATGGCAATCAGGTGACTGTGCAGATGAGTAGATCCCGCCAACATATGTATTTATGAATTTCAAATATTTGCTACATTATATTAGGTGCGAGAAGTACAAAATCCCCAAAAGCTCTCAATTGTACCTCTCTTCAAAATAAATAAATTACTTCCAAAGTCATTTGTGTTTATATTTTCAAGATTTTTAAACCAATTTCTAGGAATCTCACCAAAACATTTTCTATTTTCAGAGATGTCACTCAATGAACGTCCAAAAAGCAATTATTGTATACATGTATGTGCTTCAAATGTCATTTGATGGATTCTTTTCTCATTTTGCAATATTGAGATGCTTTTCTTTACTTCCTCTTCTGAAGTGACTTTCAGAATCATGTGGTCTTTATCAGTGTATGAACTTGCCCTCGTTAACCCCAATGATAAATAAATTTCAGAAATATATAACCTTTACATTGTCTACCATCTTGTACTTGCTTGAAAATGCATAATTCATCACAGTGATTTGACAAAACAATATGCACTGCATTTAAGTCAGTGCGGGTGACTGGATGTTGTCCACACAAATGCCCCCCCCTCTTTTCCCTATTTGTATCTATTATTTTAACTTAAACGTAAAGTATCTTTAGCCAGGACATTTCAGGTAGTAACCTACAGGCAAAAAGATCACCTACATTGAAGCATGCACTTTTCTTACAAGTACATTGCTGACCTAGATGAAGCTTTTAGAAAGTTTTGAGATTTTTCTCCAAAATCAGATTTGCTGGCACTTGGAAGAAAATCAGGGAAGGGCTGGGTTCTGTATCAAAACCAATCTGCCCTGAAGTACATGCATATATTAAACTGCAGTGAAAATGGCATCATATTTTCACTGAAGCAAAATGCTCAAGACAACTGCTTTCAATGTAAAAGTTATTTTTTTATTACAGATATGATTTATACATAATTATAAGAGGCCGCCGTAAGTATACAACAAATTACATCTTAAGCCTGCAAATATCTAGAAAACTAAACATTTCTTATACCTTTTGATGTGCAGCAGTACTTGGGATGTCACTGTTTTGAATGAAATGAAAGGCTTATTAATTTGTAAGCAGCCCTCTTGGGCTGGAGTTTTTTTTATACCTGTTTCTAAACTTGTACTTGGTATTGAGACCACAAGCTGAAAGCACATGATTGGTCATTTGTGTTCATGAATATTTAACATGCTCAGGCTATGCTCACATTTAGATATATGAACTTAATACTCGTACCACAATGTGTTCTGTACTCGAGTATATTCTTCATGGTGAATATACAACACTTTTTAAAGAAAAATTGACATAATTTTTCCATGGCAGAGGCACAATGATTTACAAGGAAAGAAAAACATTTTATCTTGCTGCTTCCTTAGGGTTTGGGAGACAGTAATCCTATTTCGCGATAACACACTTCTTTGAGGGACAGTTAGGGAAAACTAACCCAACCTGCATCTTTCTACCAAATGTCTTGTACACTCTGCAAGACTCCTCCACAATATTTAGAGTCCAACACCACACCTGACTTTGATCTGGGCTACTACGGTATGCCTGGCACACCTACACCATATCATGCTTCTCCTACAATCAAATGACCCCCAAAATGTGAAAGAACCAAAAATACTGACTTTGAATCGACAAGCGAACATCACTTAATCCTTGCTCTAATGGTTTATGCTATCACGTACTAATGGTGAAGACATGGTCACAAACTATAACGGAGGAACTTGGAGCTTTATGTCCACTGAAGCAGCTTGGGAATTGGGAGTACAGTGAAAAGTAACTGTGTTCAATTGCGTAATGTGTGTTTTGCCAAAGTACCAGACAAATATTTTGTACTAACTGTAACTATTATGTGAGGAACTACTGGGCCAACACAGAAGTCCATATATCCTACCTTCAGCAGCACAATCTGAGTAGGCCTACTTCAATTTCAGTTGTAAGTCAGGCATTTCATGTTCCTAATGGGGCACTTTCTACATTTTGGTGTGCTTGTGAGTGCCTACCAGAACTGTTCAATACCCAGATATCTTATGCTAAGAGAGAAAAAAGCGTGCCCAATGAAAAACTGTATGTACAAAACTGACGGTTTTTGCCCTTTTTCCATCCAATTTCATGATGAAAAAGATATCAGCACAAGTCTACAAAATGAAACAATATACCTGGAAGAGATTTTTTGTGAATATATTTTTGAATATATATATACACATATTTGTATCTTTCACATATCTACTGCTAAGGCAAAAGTCTTGATATTCAAATAACAGTGATGAATATGTATATTCTATGAATATTTAATGTATGCTACTGTCCAGTCTAGTTTTGCTGTTCATCTGCTTTTGATGTCCTTGTTTTTTCACGCAGCTGCTTTGAAGTTGCGGTTTGTGTCTGACCTCTGTCATGTCACTTATTTGACCAGTTTGAAAAAAATCACGAGTAAAACTCACTAAAACGGAACAGAAACTGTCTATCAAATACTCATAGTCATTTAGAATTTCCACTAAATGCTTCTCAAATCTCAATATATTTATATATAACTTGAGGCAAAATGAGCCATTCTTTAAGGGAGTGTTGCAGTGGTATATACATATTTGACAAAATTAAAAGTCCCAGAATTCCAATTCAGCAGGAGCAGATGCCTAAACAATCTTGTGACGACTGATTCTGTTGTATTCTCACAATAAATGAGCAACAATGAACCATTTGATGCTCATTTCAGAATCTACTGTCAATGAAGTGAATAATTTCTCTACTGCAAGTATTTACTAAATTTAATAACTTCAATTTCCATACCATCCCTAGTGTAGTAATTTCATCAACCAATGTTTTGGTTGGCAACTATGTATTCTCTATGAAGTACATCATCTCAATAACAAATCAAATGGTACTTTGCTGATAATAAAATCTTTGAAGCATTACTGGCCAATAATACTGGTACCAGAAAGGGTTCCATTTTTATAATTCTATAAACAGACACGATGAAGATTCTTGGCTCATCAAGCATAATGAGCGTGCTGCTATTTCGACACATGACGATGTACCTAGTTGATCAATATTCATAGAGTATGCTAATATATGTAAATCAAGGTATTCAAGGCAAGCACTGTGTACCATAAGGGTAGCATCTCCCAGATTTCCCAAAAAGTACATGACACATTTAGCATTCAATTTTACAAGCATAAACTAGGAATAAAAGACGATTCAACAATTTTGAACACTGGCAAACAGGGAAGTCTGTCCTTCCAACGTGTTAGTGAACTACAGCTACAAATCTGAAAGAAATTATTTATGTGATGAGAAAAAAAAGCAAAACAAAACAAAAGCAAGAACTACGCGTACAGTGTCTGTACACCCCCCCAAAAAAGAAAATCTCTTTTGGGGGCCCTTCTTCAAAGGTGCCACAGGGATACATGCTAAAACGCGGCAAAAGTTAACTGAAAAAGATTTCAAAAACTGGGCATTAAATAAATCATTGATATTCTATACTGTTCAGCACCAACACTGAAAGCTCGTAGGGATTCTGTAAATCATGACAAAGACTATCACCGTGTTATACAAAAAAGGTTGGAGCCTAGAGGCTTAATACATACTGATTTACAATCAGTACGGTATAGTTCATATCCTCGTATGATCAGGGATACTGTGAATTTGGATCTAAGGATGAATGACACTGGTCTACCTGGGGCATTAGGGGGTTGACAATGACCAAAGCATGGTTCAAGAAATTGTGGCAACAGGTGACCACGTTGAAGGCTTTCTTAATGATGCAAATCTAGGATGCAAGCTGTGTTGAAAAATGTAACTTGGGACACAGAAAGTCTGCACTTTGTCAGACCTCAGCAAGAAGAAGTGGCATTATGTTTTTAACATAAGAGTAGCACAAAGTCCTTTTGGTGGGGAAAGACCATGTGTACAGGTTTGTGTGTGCTTAAAAGGGGGTGGTGCTGAGTATACGCCACCAACGTCTGCTGCGTACAAGGAGGGCGGGGTGCCCTGTTGAAATGATCCCCGTCAGGCCCCCTGGACTTTGCCGGTGATGAGGGGGTGATTCGGGTCAGAGCAGATGGGACTATCACAAGGATGATGGCATGTAACTCGGTGTGCCGGGCTGCCCCCCACCCCAGATCAAGAGCGAGTCATTTTTGCACACTGTCTGCCAGAGTGCTTATACTGCCACAGACGAAGGCCTTGAGCTGTATCTGAGTGATCTGGTGCTGAAGGGTGAGATTGGAAGTAAATGAAATATCCAGGACAAAATCATCAGCACTGAAAGGGCTATGGTGTAAACATGCATTTTCCTAAAATACCTATTTCTTGTGTTCTATATCAACTTTTACATAAAAGCACCTTAACAGCAAACATGGGATTTTCCAGAATTTTGAAGACATTTTCAAAATATCCTGAATTCGGGAAAATCCCGACGAAAAGATCCTGAAATCGGGAAAAATCCTGACACATCTCACCCCTGGGTGCTCAAGCTGTCTATGGGAATGTCTTATTCAAATACACATGCGTAGAGTCAGTCTGACTTAAGTCACCCTTCTGAGTAATAATGTTGGGAAGGGGAAAAACACGAAAGGTGTAATAACATATTCTTGCATTCTGTGTACAATTATATGGACTACAACTCCCAGCTCTCTGTACAATAAGAAGCATACATGTAGAATGCAGCAAATATTCAAAGAATACAGTAACCACTAAGTGAAGACAGGATACCACTTTAATAATTGTGTACAGATCTAGTGATTAACCCACAAAGGTTTACTTGACCAGTTTCAAATGTACTAGTTGAAAATAAAAAGGGTGCTTTGTTATCCACAGAGACTGTTTTCTACATATTTCTTAGATTTGGCTGCTGAATGTCACCGGAAATGAATATTTTCTCTCATTTTGTACAACTTAATATTTATGCACTTCGTCAAGCTGGATTCTGACCTCCTTTGCAAAGCGCAAGATGTATTTACAGTAGGAGGATGCAAATGATGTATAATGTTTAATTACATGTCTCATCAATATTCCATACTATGTCATAGGTACATGTGTTTGTCAATATTCATACAGGTGTGTTCCAGTAAACAAGGCAATGTGATCGTTCCTGTACAGCGTCAGTCCATCTTCAATCAAGGTTTGCTCAGAGGTCGTTCCTCAGAGGTCGTCCTCATTGAGTGTGTCGAAGATTTTACCAGTCTGCGGCTCCGTCCTGGCCCTGCCATTCGCTGAATCCTGTCCCGTGAAGAAGAGAAGTAAACAGGCAAAACTGTACCCAAGCCTCATGTAGTTCCAAATGACTATTGTGAACAGGTTGCTTAGCAACGCATGGAAAATACAGTGGCATGACCTGAGCCTACCGTAGTTTCATGGGCGCTCCAGTTTGGATATGTGACCCACCATTCCAAAACCTGGCCAAGGTGGAAAATGTTCTCATGTTTGACAATTTCTCTCGCCAGCTGTTAATTCTGTCAAACATTCTGTCCGTGGGAACTTTGGTAGTCACAGGCAATGAAAGTTGCATTCTTTATTGAATAATTTATGGATCATTTTCCTTTTAATAAGCTTCTAGTAACAGAAATTACGCAACTGGTCAACTGTACTAACGAGAAAATTCACGAAAGTCCTGTTGACCAGTTTTATGATTTGTATAACTATGGATCTAGCTATGGGGATGAATAAAAATCAACATCAGTTTAATAATAGCTTGTATTCGTAAGTCTGGTTTTGGACTGGTGGATCACATACGCTCCCATCATCTCTTTACCACACTGGCCCCTGAGGCGGCCTCATACAAGTACCTTCATCTTTTGTGATGCTAGGGCCTGTGCTTTCTCCTCCTCTTCTTCGTCGTCGTCGTCTTCTTCTTCGTCTTCGTCTTCTTCCTCTTCTCCGCTGTCATCTTGCTGGTGGTTGGCACTGTCTTGGGCCCATTGGATCTCCTTCAGAATGCGGTCCACGCACTCATGCATGAAGTCAAACTGCGAGAGATAACAGTGTGGCATACAGGAGCTGCTCTTTTGCGTCACTGTTGCGTTTTTCCGACAAGTGGCTGCTAAGAAGTATGCTTGGCCGTCAATACAAATGCAAAAGAATAACTAACCACTTGCTGCCGGGTGGATTTTTCTTTCCGTTATAAAAATTCTTCAAAATTCATCATTTCATTTAATGGCTGTTTATACCAAAATGAAGGACTCTTTGGGCACTGAATATTTCAGCCAGGCTTGCAGCCTTGGAAAAAGAGCCCAGATTGTGCGGTGTTGCGTAAGATTCTTTCGTTCCTGAAACCCGGCACAATGCACTGCTGATCTCTTTTCAATAGGGGCCAGATTAGTGTGCAGCGGTGCTGTGTGGCTCATCGCTGCGGTGGTGGAGAGCTTTTGTCCCCGGTGGTAATCCGCTCGCTCTAAATGCCTCAAACTGAGGTATACTGTTTCAAAACAAGGCTGGTTTATCTCCACTATTGACAGTGAAAAAATGTGGGTCATGCCCAGCAGCTCAGTCTTTTGTGCCGAGCACAGTCTTTTGTTATAAGGCCCAACTCTTTTGTCCCAGTTCTGGGCTCCCTGGCTCTGCATATAAAGCCTATGTACCCGAAAACGGGTTGCCCGGCAGGTAGTGGTTAAAGTCCCACAAAGTGATAAAAAACACTAAACGCTCTACTAAATAATGAATGCAAATGAAACCCCTCTTTAAAATCAATGGGACAAATGAACAAATTTGAGGCACAAATCGAAAAACAACCAAAGGGTAACTTTTCTGCAAACTTTGGCTGCCCATACAAATGTTAGGCAAAATGAAAGTGGGCTATTTATCTAGCCCACTTTAGCAACAATGGACTGTCAATGCATGAAGTAGTCTTTGCTCCCTTGGGATTAAAACAGCTTAATACGCGGGTATTTCCGGTGCAAATGGCCAAACAAACATTAATGCCGTATTTGCCCACATCGGTACCCATTTATACTCCTGGGTGGAGAGAGCCCAGTAGGGGCAAAGAGACTTGCCCTAGGTCACAACATGTGACCAGCAGCTGCATTCAACCCCCCCCCGGCCTATGATTAAGAGCTCCCAGCCTAAACCATTGGGCCCTGTGCCCCTGGTGAGGAGCAGCAGGAGTGATTCTCATTCAACCAAAGGTTTGGTGAAGATTTCATGACAAGGCTTTAGTCACAGAGATTTCTGAGTATCTTCTTGCAAATCCTGTAGCATTCACTAACAAAAGCTGTATAAAAACATAAAACTAGATGAAACTTGAATGCTCTGGTTTTCAAAAAAAAAAAAAAAAAGCAAATGTGGGTGTCTTATTTTAAAATGGCTGCATAAATGCCTACTTTCCGGGCCAATTTCACGGGTATGTTCAGTGGGGAATACTACTAACCAATGAAGCCCCGAACCAAATTGTTAAAGTATTATCCTGCAGTACAGTGGGGTGTGTATTGCCATGGACTGGTCCTTTACCTAACTCCGAGGGCGTATGTAGAATCCTACTGAAATCGGAGGATTGTGGACTGTTAGGATTAATTTCTATCAGCAACTAGCTATGCCTGACTGGGCTCTTATTCAGCTGTAAGGATATGAAACTCCGGATCCAGGAAGAACTCTTTGGATAAAATGAAGAATATTTGCATATGGCATTCACTCTTATTCATTGCATTAATTTTGGAGTACACATGTTTACATTACATACCTACTGTGGACATTCCTTTGTTTTCGTGCAGTTAAGAAAACTCAGTGACAATACTCATTTTTCTTCAACCAGGAACAAGATTTTTGGCTGGTTATTTGTACAAGGTTTCCTTGACTATTCCTCTTAATTTTACTATGGATGATCCCTACCCCAAAATGCCTCTAAACCCTTTTTCCAGAAAGAGGGGGAAACCTTGTGTGGACATGTGCAAGTCCACACAACGCTATCATACCCTGCATCATGTGGACTTCTTTTGTGCAGAGGTCCACACTATGTATGACACGCCTGTACATCAACTGCCAATGATGCAGTCAGTGATGCAATGGTCTTATACTTCAATACTTCAAGGTTCTGCACAATTTCTATCTGATCAGAAGGAGGGCTGTTATTTTGGGGAGAAGTAATCTTTCTATGCAACATCTTTTGCCAGTGCATTAGAGGCATTTCGGTCGGATGATGTTACCTATTTGCGACAAAATTCAATCCTGCATTCAGACTAACGCTGGGTTCAAAATATCTCTCTGCTGGTAATGCTGTGCTTTAGCCACTCAGCAAACCACAAGCAGTGAACTGCCATCACTTGGTTCTTCTTGCAACTTTATTTCTTCAGTTTGAAATCTTCTCAATGCGGTATCATGAAAAGCACTCACTGACATCACTCACTGGTTTGCTCAGTTGGGACTATGTATCTTGTTCAGTTGGTGAAGCACCATCACACTGGTCTGTGGGTCATGGGTTTGCAACCTGCATAGTAAAAGTTCACAGAGGAACAGGATCACAAGGAGCCTTACGTATTTAGTGTAGATCCTGACCCATCGTGGCCTCTTGCCCTCCTTGGCGTACTCAAAGCAGAATGCCATGCCTTCGTCATCCGTCTCGTACTGCTGGATCTCACCCCACTGGAAGCTGGGAACTTGCTCCTGATGTCACAAAAGCAGAAACAAAGCCATTAAGCCATACCTATTTCAGGGTTGCCGTTGGGGGATGAAGGCAAATCCATGAAGAATCCAGCAGAGGTGTTGTTAACTTGATAATAAAATTCTGTAAATTTCAGGGGTATTCGAAAGTGAACAAGGCATGAGCTCTCTCTCAAATAGCTGTGATTATGAGATATTATCCTTAATTTTTATCTACAAAGTTGCAAAAAGCAGCACAACTTGAGTGATCAAACCCTTCAAAATTTTTCGGTCAAAAATCTGGTGACATCGTCACATCCCTGCTACTTCCTTTAACCAAACTAGGAACCAATAAGATTAGAGTCACTGATGCACAGGAGAACTCAAATAGGCTGTTGAACAGGTCGCCTTTGGATTCTCTGTGCAGTAGGACTGCAAACTCCTGGGGCCATGCTAAAGTTCACTTGAAAATCAAATAAATTAAACGGGGCACAAAAAAGTGCACTGCGACACTTATTCAAAATAAAAGTTCCATTTCCGACCCGAGGGGTCTACGCTTCATCAGTAACTATACGACCCAACAGCAGCAACCGTGCTTTCAGGATGAGGGAGACTGATGCAAAGTTGACGAGCAGAATCAATTTTGGAACGATCACAGCATCCTTTATGGTGACAAGACGGGGAGTTGCAAGGTTTGATTACGAAAACATGGGACAAGGCGAGATGGTATGGAGCTGTGTGTGATTGCTAACAGAGTCATGTAACACTGACCGTTCCCCGCGACGCTGTGCGCACTTCCATTGGCTTGATCTCTTTGGCGACCGCATTAAATTGACCAACACCCAAATGACATGTACATGTACGTACAGCAGCTAGCAAGAGGCCATTTGCTCTCTCGAGACTGCATTGGTGACTCACCTCCAACGTTCCATCCTCTTTGCAGGCCTGGAGTTTGAACAAACTGAAGCCTAGGATGGGGATGACGTGGCCTGTCTTTCTGGCGTCGCAGGGACAGTGGGGAAAACAGATCTCACCGTAGCCATCTAGACTCCGGGCTATCTTTAAGTACTGCACCCCAGGAAAAAGGGAGTGTACTGGTAATTTTGTCTCTTCTTACAACAAGTTGGCAAGTGCTAAAAAGTACTGGTATTAAGCATAAAATCTCTTCATATAATGAGAATCTACACATGTACAACGCATCTTTTGCAAATATAAAAAAAAAGATAATGGCACGTTTGACAATTCTGACCTTTAGAAACAACTGGAAGCACATATTTCTTAACACAATATTCTTAAACAGGGGACTGCTGATGAACATCTGGGTGGTATAATGCAGGATATTTGGAATGGAAAACAATCAAACTTCCAGCATCATAAGAGACGTTAAAGGAAAACCGATGTTTTGGGTTGCAGGGCTGCTAGGGTGCTTTGTTAATTCAAAATACTGGCGGCGGTGTGAAGATAGCCTTTCTGGTGAAGTGATGACAACAGATCACAGCACTGACAGCTTTAACTGAAAAAGTGATACGAGTCAAGTGAATATCTCAAGACTGTAGGGGATTCCCACCCCTCACCTGTAGTTTACTAGATTTCTCCTGGTGGGCTTTGAGTTCGTACAACGTGGCGCTGTCACTCGGCTTGATGTACCCCTTGCTGATTTCATCAATTGCCTGCGAGCAAATCAGACAAGACAGATGCGAGTGAACTACCGACAGCCTCCATGGTACCTGCACCGACTACCGGTAGATTGACAGTATGCACATGGCCTGCAGTAAACAGGGTCCACTGACAGCACATGGGAACTGTGTCCACGGGGCAGGGCACAACGGCACCTTGACTGTTTTCCCCGGTGGCCATCCACACGGAACCAACATGGATGTACCTGTCTGTCCCTTCGGGTTCAAACATGTACCTCTGTGTTCCCCAAGAATACATTTGCTGTGAAAAAAACATACCTGCAGGGGGTGCCACGTACTGATCCAAATGGAATGTACTCCCAATGATGATTTATTATGCTTCATCAAAAATCTCTCAAGAGTTGAGCGAAACAAGTCTTAACTAAAACCGGATGTTAACACATTAATACAAAAAAATTAAAGAACGAGGCGTTCAAAGTGTTTTAACTGACAGAGGTTATTCCTTTTTGTTTTTATAAGCAAAATATTTCAGGTACTTTATGTCTGGGGCATGGTAAGGCCAAAAACGGACTTCAGAAAACTCATTTTTTGAAAGAGGTACGTATAAAAAGAAAACCCTCCTCCTCAAAGTGACTAAGGAATATCCCACTGTGCTCGGCCAGCCCTAAACTAATGCTTAAGACCGGCCAAGCACATTTTTATTCCCAGTCTTAAATACCTTTTTTTTAGTCATAGTGTCAAATGAAGTCAATACATGACAGATTTCCAATGATTTTGTTTCAGAATTTTACTTCTATTTTCCGTAACACCCCCATCCATTTCATTTTATAATTATCCAAAAGAGTCTCCTTACATGGACTTGGCGCACGCATGGCAAGCCACCTGCACACAGACTCTTGACCAAGCAGAATCCATTAAACTGTCTCGTATTCAGGTGCCAGTGTGTGATTTATGCAGCGGGAATTATCACTTCTTAGCGGCCATTATCAAATGTTAATACAGAGTCAAGTTGCACGTTGTTGAATAGGAGGACTGTCTGAGGTATTTATGAATATCATTTTATAAACCACGAACTCTCCAGATGCAAAATCATGGGCTACCAGAGGGCGATTTTGGTTTGATTGAATCACTGAGCTAAAGTTGCACATCCCTGGGTAAATGGTCCGTGATTGAATGAAGTGGATTTTGCAGCGCCATGCCATGCATCAATGAGAAACAATACCAACAGGTGTGTGCACAAACAGATGGTAATTCTAACCAATCAAAGGGAGGGCTAAGGATGTGGGTGGTTAATGTGGAAGTGGGTACAACCAATCAGGAGGAAAACCCAGGGACAAGCATGTGCCAGAAATAAAATGGGCATAAAGACAAAGAGAGGAGAAAAATAATTCACTTTTCTGATCGTAACTGTGTGATGATGACAGGACTCCTTAACCATCTATGCAAACAGTGGCTTGATGTCCACAATGAAAATATGTGAAAATACTTGACTCGTTTTAACAATTAACGAGGCGTTGATGGTGAGCTACATGTGGCATGGGAGGGACAAGATCTGAAGTTATCCATCAATACAGAAACACTTCTTATGCACTACCTGCCAGTAGAGGAAATTCATCGCCATCTGGTCGTGATTTAGGAACAGCTCTTGGCGCGGGGAGAAGATCCACTTGCGTAGGCCTAGGCAGCTCTGGCCTGCGCCGGAC
Source organism: Acanthaster planci (assembly GCF_054643075.1). Taxonomy (NCBI): domain Eukaryota; kingdom Metazoa; phylum Echinodermata; class Asteroidea; order Valvatida; family Acanthasteridae; genus Acanthaster; species Acanthaster planci. Next base: position 11,566,221 of record NC_141781.1, read on the forward strand.
TTGGTGTAGTTCTGAATGTACAGGTTGTGGGGGAATTCAGTAAGGGCAAGCTTCCTCGCTAAAGACACAAGAAAAAGCCAAAAGTCAACTCAAAAGATCAAAATTTGAGGCTCTCACAGGCTGAGGGGAAGTCAAATGTCATTATGTCAAAACTGTGATCCAACTGGACAAAATCAGTCACAAGTCACAAGAACTTTTTACAGCACATCATGCAGAATAGACATCAATTCAACATGTACGATTAATGCATTCCATTTCCAAACAGAAGTTAACCTCTTACAACAGCACTGTGCAACACATTAACTTCCACGACTGACTCACCAAAGTCTTCTTGGAGTTCAAACAGGGCAAAGTATTTGGACATCTCTGGGTTTAGGCCAATTTTATGAACCATGGCCTGGAAGCAAATAAAAATGATTCTGCTGTCAGAAAAACAAACAGTGCCTGCGAGCATTATGAAGGTATTATTTTAAACTAACTGAACAGAAAGAGGTGTTCAAATCGGCGCTTATGGGCCAACTATAAAGATGTATCGACAGTGTTGAAGTTTTTGGTTGTCTGTAGAGATGTATTTGCGTGACTCTGGAAATCTCCAACACAAACTGTCCATGAAATCAGGGTTAGTATCATCTTGTCTTAAGAAAGACAATGTTGTAATTTTGGTGTAAATTTTGGTAGCATCGTTTATTATGTTTTGTATTTATATATATATATTTTGATTATTTGGTTTTTAACACTCCCAAAACAACAACAAATTTCACTGTATTTCAAGAGCTACCGGTATGTTGGATACAAATGATATGAAATAAATGAAATCGAAATAAAGGTAGAGATGAAAAGCAATTGCTTAGCACACATTTTGTGTTCTGCAAACCCACACATATATTCTCATTTCTTGCAACTGGGTACTACCCCAATCACCATTTTCATAAAATGTAACAAGTCACTTGGAATCTCTGTTTTCAATCTCGTAATCACCTACATTATAGACATCTTGCGTTGTGTTGTTCCTGCGGACAGTGACAGTGACCTGCGTTCTGTCTGGGAGGAGTATTCTCAACTCAACTTGGGCCTTGCCCTGATCCTCTCTCTTTGTAGGTGTCTCCTAAAACAACAACCAAATTAAAGATGGTGCTTTAAGACACCTTGCAAACGACAACCAGGCGCTCCAGTCCCATAGCTGGGGACATCATAACTCGACAGATCCACAGTCAACTCACGGGCTGTTCCTAAGGACTGACTAAGACCAAGGACGGATCGAGAACTAATTTTTTTTCGGGTGGGGGGAAATGTTGGAATTTTTAAAATCGTAATCTTTTCTACGGGCCATTCTGAGGGTTGAAGCTACATTGCACAGGCTACATTGGTTTTTTACACAATTTGAGAAGGAATGGAAAAGAATCAGACTTCCAAAATTGCCTTTCATTACTTTTCAAAACAAATTTTTTCTGCCCTATTGTTTATTTTTTTTGGGGGGGGCCTTCCCCATTCCGTCCCTCCTCCCTTGAATCCAACCTTGACAAAGGCAAGCCTTTTATCTGTTCATCTCCAATGAGCCAGTTCAGCTAACAGCGTATGCCCCAAATGAAGCGTGTCTGGAGTCACTGTGGAACAGCACATATGCACCCTATCAGCTCAACCGTGCGTTTACGCTGACACGCAAGAATGCTTTGTCTTTAAGTGACCTTGCCATTCTGAAATATCACACTGGCTCATCAGTTGTGGCTGGCCCTGTGAAAGATGGATCCTGTGAGGAATTCACATACAAGGCAGGTCTGAGTTAGCAGTCTACATGTATGTTATTGCTTCAAGTTAGCAGGCAAAAGATTCACACCAGCATGCATTACGAATACTTCAGTATGCGTAAGTAGTCCCACAGATACATGTAGGTCTCTTTTTGACTTGACAAGAATAAATTCATGACCCTCTGACGCCTTTAAAGATGGCAAATACAGTTAAGTGAAACTGACATGAGTCAACACTGGGGAAATTTCAAATAATTACAGTATCCCTGGTAGTAACAAAAAAGGGTTGAATTTGCATGGTTTTGTTGTGGAAGCACGGAAAAAGTATGTTTCTCTAAACTATGCTTGATGGCACGGCAACAGAAAGGCACGATGTGGACCTTTTCCCACAGTGCGGGGAAGGATTTTTGTTGAACTGAGCTCCAGGGTACTGGCTAAGCAGCGATTTGCAAATTTTTCCTATCTGCATCATTTGGCGAGACATGGCGAGACATGGCGAGACAGGAAGCATCTCGAGGGTTGTATGCATTGCAAGCTCTTGTCCAATCCAATCCTCAGTGAACATCTGTGCCAGGTGCCTCAACATGAATCCTTGAATCCACGAATTCTGTTGTCAGTTGCGTTGCCTTGAGGCAGGATGTGCAAAGCAGGGTAAAACCCAATTTGTCGGGGTTTGTGGACGACCTAAAGTCCTGGTCATGCTTCATATACTGCCCTACTTATAAATATCTCTTGATTTGACTATCGAATGCGCTGTATGCACTTCCTGATACCGTCTGAAGATGTTAGGCATTGTGTGCACATGTATGGCAAGGGATGCATTGTGTTTGGCACAAACATGAGGTAATAAGGAGTACATGTACATGTACGTGCTGTGCCCAATCCCATGAAAAGTTGGCCTGGAAGACTGATTTTTTTTTTAGTTTACCTTTTTTTCCTGAAGAGAAAGTTTTTTTTTTCCTGGCAAAGACCCTTTGCTATTACATTCGTAGCTTCAAAGAGGGAGAGTTAAAACATGTATATTCTTCCTCTCTGCAAACGGCGGCAACTGTAGCTTGATGCTAATTGCAATCTGTCTGAATATCTCAATGTACAAGAGCAAGCACATCCCCTCACGGGGAAAGCGCTTACATTACAATGATTCATCATCTGAATAGGATTAGAATATGATTTTCACAGTGGCAGGAAATTTACCGGGCATGTAAGAGTGTGTAGTGCAGGTCAATTTGCCAATTAACATATAACAGGGATGTGCATAATTGTATCAATAGATTGTTATACATAATAAATTAATTAAAACTACTTACGGTCAGGTAGAGGGGGCAATAACATAATCTACCTTTTTGAGTCAAATGTCACTGTATATGTAATAACATGCAACTACCCAAACAAACGTGCACGTTTAGTTTATTACTGTATGTACATGAATCTCAACACAAGAGAAGCATAAAGTGGGTGATAATTGTCAAAAGTTTGCAAAATCCAGCGGGCAGACTTGTGCTCCAGGCTGCAATTCCAAGGGGGAATTTGAATTTTGACATCATCTGAAGTGCCAGGCTCTTTCAAACCACGAATTCAGCTGGAAAGGTTCACAACATTTTGCATGACATCACTGCACTGCCTGTCTGCCTCAGAAAATTGAGCACAAGCACAGACTTGGGCAGCATCAGACTCTTCTGGCTAGAGCTAGGTCTAGTTCCTCACTGGTCGCAAATAGGCGGGCAAATGTTGACAACAGACATAGCCATACATGTACCTCTGATACCAATATCATGAAACAAACTAAATAGGGAAACTGACTAGGTGCTTACAAATTACAAAGTCGACAGAGAAATTGATTGGAGTGGGATTTGAACCTGTGACTTCCCGAATACTGTACCAGTGCTCTCCCAACTGAGCTATCCAGCCCTACATTGGTGGCTCTTCCCATTTGTCTTTGTTCAGGGGCACTAGTCAGAAGCCATGTAACCTGAAACATCATACAGCCAGGGATCATGCCCCAATCACACGATTCAACCTGGCAAGTGGTGTGTTGTATATCAGAAGCTGCCTTATTGGCACTGCTATCAGGTGTGGACATGACACCTCTTCTGAATGGATGGTGGCAAAGGGGAGGGAGGCAACAGGCTTGCCCCCCAAGCTTTGGAAAGGGGATCAATTTGAATGTTTTCTTAGTCCCAACTGCCTCAAATGTGTCCAGACGCTTACAAATTAATGTATTAATAATACATGTAACAATAATTAATGTATTAATTAAATGTATTCTGAATAACTGTCAATCAAAAAATAAGCAAATTCTTTAAAAAGTGGAGGTTTTGTCTCCTGCAAATGAACTAGTGCCGTTGCACACTGATCAAACTCCTTGGGCCTGCCCTATTGCCATTTCTTACGGCCAAAAACTAAACACAACTGTACCAAAGCTGAGGGCAGTGGCAAGAGATCAAATGCACATGCACATATCATTTCTGGAACTTTAAGTTAACACTAACAGTCTCCAATTATTCAGTGGATGAAGGATTGAGGAATGTCAGAAATAATGACCATTTCTCCAGGAGCTAGAACGTTAAGGAAATAAAACCGCAGCCTGGAATCCTTTTTTTCCAGGGGGGAAGGCTACTCGTGCATCTTTTTCCCTCCTGAGTATTATTTGCCTGAGAAAATGCCCCAGGAACATTCCGGGAGAAACCAAGGACATGCAAGTATATGTATGAACATGCCATTTTTGACCAGTCAGCCTGCATCGTGTCTCCATGCTTCAGTGAGGCCATGATTAGTTTGTTAGTGTATTGGGTACACCTGAAAGTACTGTTTGCTTTGGCTGTTCATCTGCTGATGGTTGGCAGTTTGCTCAACCCAACTCTGTCCACCCATTTCACTTGGGTGTTTATTCACTTGCTGCCGGGGAGCCCCGTTTCGGGTCCCTTGGGTTTGTACGCACAGCCGGAGTGCCCAAAATCGGACAAAAGAGCTGGGCCTTGTAACAAAAGACCGTACTCGGAACAAAAGACCGAGCTGCCACGAATTGCAAACATTTTTCCAGTTGTCAATAGCGGAGGAAATCCGTCACTGTTTTGAAAGTTTATACCACTGTTTGTGTCATTCAGTACGAGTGGATTACCACAGGGGACAAAAGCGCTCCAGCACTCCAGTGATGAGCAATACAATACCTCTCCATGCTAATCTGACCCGTATTGAAAAGACGCCAGTTTCAGGAACACAAGAAACTTATATAACACCGCACAATCTGGGCTCTTTTTACAAGGCGGCAGTCCTGGCTAAAATACTCGGTCATCAATAGATGTTGTCTGTCAGATCGGACAGTCATTCGATGGGGTTTAGGTATTCAGGATAAACTGATAGGAATTTTGGAAGATTTTTGAAACCTGAAGACATTGAAAAATCGCCCGGTTTTAGACACTGCATTTCCAAAGGCACCCAGCAGCAAGTCGTTAAGGTCCTTGTGACTACTGTAGCTTCTGACCACCGTGGCAACTCAAAGCATCAGTAGAACAAGCATGAAATGCACTGAACAAGTGTGAGCATGTTAGTGAAAGATGACCATACGTGTATAGCCACTCACTTCTGCTTTGCTTTTGTTTTCTGTTGTCTGAAAGACAAGAAAATCAGAAAAAACACACAGTTCAATGGAGAATGCCCAGAAGTGACTAAATCTGCAGCTTCCATTTGTAAATGCACGCTCAAAGATAGCATCTGCACCTGCATGCATCATTTTTCCACAGCCAAAACTCCGTTTGACAAAGGTACAGGCACAATGTGCACAAAGCAAATAATTCAACTTCCCGCTTGCTATAAGTAAGAATTGATACAGACTAGAGAGGCAGTCTGATGGAACATGCATATGAAGTCTACATCATCTTGGAATTTCAATCTTGTTAGGCCTCACCTTTCAAGCTGAAAGTTGCATACCTTGGAGCAAAGGCTCTTGGTTAACCCTAACAGTCCCGAATCCTCCAATTTCAATACGATTTTACGTACACCCTTGGGGAGCTAGGGTAAAAGATTCTCATTTCAGGCCGCATCTCAATCTAGCCAAGATGGACCATTCTACTGAAGAGCAGCAGCTTTGCTTGCTTTACGGCAACCAGTTTCTAAGACCTGCTAGTACAGGCCTCCCTAGCAAGCAATTTCTGTTGACTGGTTAATAACCTCACATGTGACCCTTCATAACAAAATGAGCGCAAAGTCGCATTCCACTCTTTCCTACATGTATATTGAGGGCTCGAAATCAAGTAACTTGAAGTGGAGGTCAATTTGGGATTTTGTAATATTTGGAAAGTATATCGGCCTCCTTCTTAATTCCATATTTTTTGCAGGATCATGTATGGTATTTAAAAATGTAATTTTCTCAGCAAATTTAATCAGATGTTTTGAAACAATGTTGGAAAGAAAGACACAAAGCTGCCGGAATAATGTCAAATTGTCACCTTATACTTTTACCAAAGTGTTCCATGTATATACCATTGGAAAACTCTTTTTTTCTGCTGAATTCAAAAACACCAATATCTCAATTTTTGAAATTTCCGACTTTCAGCTCATTTTGTGGTGACAGGTCACACATTTACAGTAATTGTGTTTTCTCTGCACATGGTAAAAATTGCACTCAAACCAAATTTTCCTTTGACTTACAGAATCCCAGACTTCTACATATTTGTGAAAAGATGTGCATCAAAGCAGCCTCACCTCTTGCTTCTCTGTGTCCTGCAAGTTTAGAAAATCCCGCATGAGGTCGCACTCGCCAATGACTCGAACACAGGTTACTGAAAGGCGCAATTAGGGAAAAGCAAAACAGAGGAACACTTAAAAATGTTTACTTGATCATCTCAAGTGCTTATCACTGTTTAAACGGGGGTGAGATTGGAAGATAAAAAACTCGATTGGAACAATGACCCCCCAAAATGTTGAATTCCAAGCTGACAAGTCAGGAATTCTCTCATACATGGCTAAAATTATGTGAAACTTGCACTAGAAAGAAGTAGCAAAACTTGAATGATGAAACTAATAAAAATTCAGGCGTTGGGAGAAAAAATCCTGAAATCTGGAGAGAAATCCTGAGGAATCACACATCAAGTTGGTAGCCCTCTTCCTATTTTCAATGTCTGTAAATTTTTTCATTTGGAAGCGATGCTAGTCCAGATATCATAATGCGGTATTGCAGTCGAGTCCAACAAGTCCTGGCAAGTCCCTGCAAGTCCATCACAATTCCATCGCACGTCATTCAGTTTCAAGTCAAGCCAAGTCCCACAAGCTGATCAAATGAAAGCCGGCAAAGAGCACTTCTACGCCGGTGTTAACCCCCCCCCGTTACTCATGACTGCTCTTGCGAGAGAACTTCCGCCTGGACTTGTAAAGGGGTTTGCGAGGAGACTCGACTGCGACGCTGCCATGCAACACATGCCAGCCGTGCCCAGGGCGCAGCGTTGTCGGCTCACCGACCTTTTTCCAAGTACTGCTCGAGCACTCGACGCCGCTGTTCCAGCTGCTGCTCGGATAATGAGAAGGGCCACTTGCTGGGAAACTTGGGAAACTGGAAGTCTGGAAACTCCCGCTTTAGCCGGTTGTGCAGGTCGGCAAACCGGCTGTATCGGTGGGAGGCCTTGAGCTTGCCCGCAATGTAGATGTTGTACACCTTGGGTGGGGGAGGGGAGAAGGCATGACATGCAACGGCTTGAAAATGATGGACAGATTATTTCAAAATGGCACACATATGACTCTGATCAGGGATGGATTTATAATGCCCTTTACTTTTCATTGAAAATCTTTGATACATTCCCTCCTATTTTTTGACTACTCTTTGATGAGGCATGGCTTATGCGACAGTCTCCACTGAAATACAGACACTTTGAGTGTCTCTCAAACTTTTAGCAAACCAATTGTACAAGCCAATGCAGCTCTCATCTCCTTTCCCCCTCTCTCATAGAGAGCATTGAGTCAAATCAAGATCACTGCACTTGCCTGAACAGTACAATGACCCACACACTTTATGGCAACATAGCTACTGCACTATTCACGGTATACGTTTAGAAGTGTTGATGATCAGGTATAGTGTGATGACCATTTAAACAGTAAAAGTCCATGCAAACCTGATATCTCAAAGCAAATTTAAACTGAATACACCAAACCCCATACCAATGTGCAAAGTGCACATGACCGACATCCCCATTGTTAAGAAAAAGGAAAAGTGCATGTTTTCCAGCATTTCTCAGTGAGAGAAATGCAAGAACACAGGCCCATGATGAAAATCATGGAAAGTGCCACAACCCCTGCTAAGTGATTCTTGCCTTTTTATGCCAACAGCAAATCATCTGGGAAGGTAGATCACATGATCCCCAGCAGAACTATTCAAATGGACATTAGACTTTAAGTAAAGCACTCACACACGGACATGTACATGTAAGCAAACAAGTAACCACGCCAGCGCTTACCACATGTTTGTTCCCAGCGGTGTTGACGTGTCGGTAGTCTGGTACCGTGATAGGGATCGGTTTCCTGTCGCTGAAGTCATAGTAGGAGTAGCCGGAGGAGTCGTCGCTGGGCTCCCCTTGGTCCTCTTTGAAGTTGGGCACCGAGATGACGGTGAGAGTCAGTTCGCTGCCCCCTTGCTTGATCAGGTCCACTACAAACTTGTGAGTGGCGCCCTCTACATTCTGGCCATTTCTGAAGGAGAAAATGGATAAAAGGAAAAACATCTATCTTACTTGATAGAGGCATTGAAAAATAATACAAATTTCCTTTCCTTGGTAAACCAAAATGGAGATGTACTTATACATATGCATGTACTTGTGAAGTGCTGCTAAAAAACACAGAAGTCATCCTTACTGCATGCAATCACATACTGTTACACACGCGCATACCATAATCATTATAAATCACTCTGAACAACCGAACTGAACAAAGCTGAATCTACATGTGACACAAGATTCCTGAAGGAGCTAAAGCCAAAGAGGTTTTAACAGCGGTTCTACATATATGTTAGCTGTTGGATTCATCGGGCTTCTTACTTTGGCTATCGTCAAGTTCTGTTGCCTTCAGTGGGTCAACTCGAGAAACATGGCATGATGACTGGTGGCCATATTTGTATTTTTTTCATCAAAAAGTCTGACTGTGCTTTTGAGAGGCAGGTGTTTTTTGGAGCCATTAAGCAGACCATTGACCTTATGCTGTAAACAAGCTACTGTGGCTGTTTCTAAAAAAACCCTCCTGTGCAAAGACACATTCTTGACACAGTTGTCCCATCAGTCAGAACCAGTCGAATTTCCCATATGTGTCTGTGTACTGGGGGAAATCAAGTGGAAGCACTTTTTGACTGTTTTTGACCGTTACAGCAAAAGGAGGGATTTATTAATGTTATCCTTTAATTTGGCTAAGCTATTCCCTTATGTCCACAATTCATGCCTTCTGGATGCCTATGGCTCTGGACTGTTGCACTGAAGATGCCGGCCGCTCTTGGTGTCATTTCCTTCGTCATCAATTGGCCGTTGATTATTGCAAGGCAGCAGAAGAGGGAATCTGATCTGTGCACTCAATGAATACTGGGGACTCTAAAGCGGACCCCTGGAAACCTGCCTGCTGATCATATATTCGCATTGGCGGCCGGGATTTCTGGGAGGAGGCCCAAGAGGAGCCCGACTGGAGAACGAAGACTGACTTTTCGCAGGGATTTCTAGTAACATGATTTCAGAGCAACACGGCACCAGAATCAGCAGCATTTTACAGTGCAATGTTGGAAATAAACCTTAGATAACCACTACTCTATGAAATGCAGATATATGGAGCTAAAGTGCATCTTGAGTAAATTTTTTTTTCACTCAATATTAACAGAACCGATTATAAAGCCGGATTTTGCATTTAAATGTTTTCATCAACAAACTGGATTAAAGGATGATACAAACTGTCGTACAGTGTCGTCATTCTATAAGTTTTTACCGGGAGGTCAACTTTTTTGTACCCCTGTAACATCTGGCATACCTAACTTCAGAATGCTTTCCGTAATTTCCAAGCGTGATTTAAGCAACGCAAATTACGTGCCAAACAAATACAATTAGTTTGAAGTCAATTTCAGTGATATTTCCGTGTCAAATTACCCTGGTCGGGTGTAACAGGGACACAAAAATGGACACACTTTTTGGACCCTGAATTGACAGAATGACCTGGTACTTCTACAGTAATAGAGGATAAGAAGGCAATGGACCAGGAAGGGAGGGGGGAGACTGAAAACACCATGCATGATTAAAGAGCTGCAATTATTCACAGCTAACAAGAAAAGGCACCATTTACGATAATAATAATAATAAATAAAGAAAATTTGTCATGCGCCATTTTCATTAAAATGATCAACGGTGCAGTACAAATTGACGTTAAAAAAATGGATTTAAGAAATGAAGGAATGAATGCCACCGCGCCAGTACCCAACCACAGTATGGGGATACATCTGTCCCGCCAACAGGGAGAATAATTTTACCCAGACCTAACCCTACTGGCATCGATGATGTCTCGATCTTTTATTATTATTATTAGTTACAATTCATGCTAAAGAGGCCAACGGTGTTCAACACATGAGTACGATCACAGATGGAAAAGTACATTTTTGTATGCAGATGCAATGCACACCAAGCCATCTGCTTCCAAACTGTGACCTACAGGATATGTACTGTGCACGTATATTACATTGTACAGGTGCAGAATGTCGATAACCTACATACCCGCTGCCGCTGGCAATATTATCCAATGCTTTTGGATTTTTTATTCCTTTTTTTTTTCTGAGAAAATGTATCAAATGTTCACCTGCACACAGGCAGGTATAAAGGGCATAAAGCTGCATGTTACAATTTAAAAAATACGAAACTTGCGGGAGAATGACATGTAAATATAGGTTACAACTCTGTAATCTGAACACTGATTGAATCATCTTCGCTGGGGAAAAAAAAGAATCTTAAAAATTCAGGTAATTTGATCCAGGCAGAAATTTTCTCAAATAAGAAATGAAGCTTCTGCAACACGTAGGATCCAAGTGTCGAGCTCTCTGACTTTTAGGATTTGTATATGGTATGTGTCATTTTTTTGTATTTTACATTTCTGACGCTGGAAAGGACTCGGCTTAACAATAAGTGTAAGCGGAAAAACAAATAAATAAAAAACAAATGGCAAAAAACGTAACTGTGAAACTTACAAAGTTTGGAAGGACCTTTTTCTTTTTCTCCGTCCATCTTATCTGTCAAGAATCCTGCTGCTTTGCCAATAAACAGTTAACAGAAATGAATCTTGCAGTACAGTATGCATGTATGTGTACTACTTGCGCATTTTCTGGCGACAGTTTGGATGAAGTAGGCGACTTCTGTCTGCTGACTTTGATGAGATGGCATCCCAAGCCCAGATAAGATTGGCTACATTTGACATTTCCGAGGCAAACAGCAGTCTACAGATGGATCTAGTTTTAGTTTGGTATAGTTTCCATATCTGGACGGAAATGAATTGCCAAGGGAGGTTTCCATTACACCTGTTGATGGATTTGGTTGCTGGACCCTTTAGTGTGATTGAACGGACTGCTATTTAGACCACATCCTTAGATGTTACTGACACCAAGGACCGTGCCCAGGATAGTGAGGGTGACTGTTTCCATGGGTTGTCCGACCACCTGCCTGGTCCTGTGCATGTACATCATGTGTAGCTCCTGCTGGACAAGACACCAAATTGAGTTCAACACCGGTCAAAACACACAAACACACTAACACTAATGCAGTTGGCAGCAGATCTGGACATGTACATGTATGACAGTCATCCATTGGTCAGGGTATGTGATCCATTCACACCAATGTTGTGAATGTTTACAAGGTTTTCGCACGTACACGTAAACCCAATGGGAATTTGGACAGTACTGCAAAACAGTTGTTATGGCAATGTTTGCGCAGGCGAGACGAACCTAAGTAAATAAAATGTCATTAGCACCTCAGTATGATGTGCGTGCTCTGCATTTCCTGCCCAAGCAATGTCAAGTCGTATTTCTGGTTCACAAAATAAGAAGCCCCCAAAAATTAATTTAGTCAGTGGGCAACAACATTGCCTGTTCTCTAAGGAATTAACTTAAGAAGGGGGGGGTGGAGATGCGATTAAATTATACATGTAAGTGTCGAAGGTGCACCTTCACAGAGGTAACCCTTTCAAAAACACAGGGAGCAACAGACCACTCTCATTTTGCCCAAGTAAGGCTGCTAAAGTTTGCCAAAAAAATAAGCTTTGATTGTATTTCGTTTTTTATCTCAATTTCATTCGAATGTACGTTTGTCCTCGTAATTTTAAAGAGGGTTATAACGTATTTCATGTAGTGTTTCGTAATATATGTATTGATATTATCTGTACATGAAACTACTTGAAACTTTGTGACATATTCTTTTATTTCTGTACTGATGACAGCCATAGTTTTAGCAGCCACTTGGCGCAAAAGGAGCAGTCCCTATGCAACTAAGAATGTGCATGATGTGAAATGTTGCATCCTGGCAATCCACGATGTATTTACATGCAAGTGCTGTACAGCGCAGTCATGACACATGTATGGGTAGCTGTGATGCCGCTGGCAACTATCGTCGAGTTGAGGCGCTTCCTCCTGGAGTGGGCCATAAAATGTGTTCTACCATTCTTGGAATCCATTCTGGCTCTGCCTGGGAAGAAAGATTCTACTCGGAATCCATTCCAATTTTCACTGGTGAAAGGTAAACATGCATCACAAGAAAATGCCAGGCCTTTTTGGAGGCTACGTGCATGGTGGTTAGTCCCTTGCAGGAATTCATTCAGATATTCAATCTACCTCTCTGCGACAATTGATCGCTTGCGACAAACTGTTTTGAAATTAGACGATTTATACATGTAAGTAACACGCAATTCAAGGAAATCGGATGTAGGCACCTGCTCCTTCTGTATATTTGTTAGGCACCTTCTAGAATTGACTCTCAGGGGAGCTACATCAATCACTCCAGGGAATAGATTCCTAAAAGTGGAATTTTGACTCAGGATTAGTCTACATTTTTCTCATCAATTCTCACACGGAATTGTCCAACACTAAACTCTTTGAATCCTACATGTACATGTATATATGAGTTTTCACACACACCCTTTCAGTCAGGGCCTTATCCTTATCCTTCGACATACTTTTCAACGATCACGACTTTTGGAAATCAGGCTATCGTCTTTGTGATATCTGTCTGCCACGGCACGAAGTGGAGAAAGCCAAAAAAATCCCCACAGTGGTAAAAAGTTTAACAGAGCTGCTTATCCCCCCCCCAAAAAAATATATCGCTTGTGGAAGAATCTCCACGACTCATTTCACTTACAGTGCATGTAGGCCTACGTGGGATTTTGTGACCCTTTCCAAGTGGATACTGAATACTTGAAAATTCAGTGACCATCTTCAGGGGGCCTGTGTACTTCCGTAGAAGCATACAAACAAGAAAACATGCACAAGGAAGGGCGTACATCGACCCAGCCTCCACGTACGCACAGAATTTCCAGTCGACATTCGCAAACACATGAAGGCCTTACATGTGCCAGCACATCTTACTGTATCCCAGCATTGAGTTCCGGCCCACTTAACCATACCCTATATTAAAACTCCATCACACACCTGTAGATTTTTGCACTTCAACAAACCTAGAAATGAAACGGAAGTTATCTTCAAGGTAGATTTCAAATTCTCTACTTAGAAGATAAAAATACTCTCCACCGCACACATGTACAAGTGCCGTGTGGCCATCATTCACAGACACATACCGAGTACAAACTTGTAGCCTGTACATGTACGTGTCCATACATGTCCATGAAGCTTTTAAGCTGCACCACACTCAGCAGCACTGCATGGATGAGCTGACAGACAAAGACAACTGTTTGAAGCCCTTGTTTACAACATTCCATCTAAATACGCCAATTGACGTTTATTTGGAATGTGTAAACTGTGTGCCCATGCTACAGGGGTAAATGCACTAGACAAATGCATATCTACCGGTACATTACAGGTCACAGTGGGCTTATGGGATGAAAGTTTCCTACCAATGGAGGCTCCTTAGGTGGGAACTGCACTTCACTGGTTCAAGAACTTCGCTGCGTTGCGCATGCGTCGCTACCACAAAAGCGAACACTACCCATCAGCATGGCACTTTTCAACCAATGAGGGGATGCTTCTGCTCAAGGCAGATAATATGGCACAGAAAGTGTTTCCCTGATGGTTTTTTACATTTTTGTTAAGCCATGAGCACTCCATAACCTGTTCCTCAGTGTGGAGGCTATAACCGGATTGAGGTAAAGGCACGATTTCTGTTTCTATTGAAAACCAGAGTGCACTTTAATGTCAAAATTGACGCGCAACTTTTGCTCCATCCATTCTTTAACTACAAAAGAGAACAGCAACTTTGTAGGAACATAAAGTTCTTTTACTGTTTTATTCAAACAGCAGCCCTCGTGCCTATTTACAAGTATAAAATGTTCTTGGGTGTTCAAACACTTGCAAAAATTAATAATCACTGGGCAAACACTGCTAACATGACTTACCCTCTTTAACTGTATTTTGTTTTATGTACATGTACACCACCATCTGAAAATGTACCATACCAATGTCTAAAAACCATGTCCAGTATGCATATATTCATGGGCACTGCCACCTTGGCAAATTATTCAAGGCATACATGCATGTGTACATTTACTGTATGTACATGTACTACTAAACCGTTTCGGGGAGTCAGGTTGGCGTAGTGGTTCTTTCCTCGCCTTCCACCTCTGCGGCCCGGGTTCGAATCCCAGCTCGGTCCATATGTGAATTGGGTTTTGAGTCCCTACCTGATTCCGTGGGTTTTACCCAGAATATTCCTTTGGGGTTTTCCTCCCACCTCTAAAACTGCAACTGCTTCTCATTGTCTCCTCTCTACAGGTTTCTTCAGGCTTGCAGGCTTTTTCAGGGAGCTTTTGAGGAATCCTTGGTGTCATTACCAGAAATAAATAATAATAATTTCTCCTTCACATTCCATGCATAAAATACAATTTTCATCAGAGCATTTCACAACAATCACTTATGGTTCATGAGCAAAGTCAGGGAATTTCAGTATTTCCAGATTTTATCACTGAAGTTCAAATACACTCTTTGCTTGAGAGGATAAATTTCCAAGGTTTATTTATGGTTGTTTTTGTTCGCTTTTTTTACTTTCGCATTTTCCTTTTTCAAAATCCTGTGGAGGTTTACCTCATCCTTTCAACACAAAATACATGTACACTGTACGTTCTGTGCTTCAACGCTACTTCCAACATTTCCACGTCCACGCACTAGTACTTCCAGCCTTCCAGTGTTTTGTCAGTAATCTGTCGAATCACCTGACAGATCAGATATTGACAAAAAACATTCACATGCACGAGCATACACATAAATCCCCCTCAGCATCTTCTCCAACAAGCAAGTCCAAAGAGATGCAGTGAGATGGCTTCACCTGGCAGCAACGTGTGAAGCAGATTCACAGTCTGTTTTCTCGCATGTTCCCTTTCCATTTCCGGGCAGATGGGTCCATTTATTTTTCTCTGACCTCCAAATACTCCTGGTAACCCACAAAATCCCCAGAAATTTTCCATCTCTAATCAGATCTTCCTGAAGGGCCTGTACACCTGTCAAACTAGTGATGCTACAATTCTAAGGCAAGGAGTACCATTAACCTGCACGGTCCAAGTGGTATTGGAGTGGCCAATGTACAGTGTAATAAAACTGCCATAAGTACCACAGCAACCCATCGCTCACATTACATGTACATAATAGGTTTGCTACAGAGCATCTGAACAGAGACAGATTAAAGTATTTAATTATTCTGTTGTGGTTTTAACGAGGCTTGTCTTCCAATCTCTTTTGTACGAGTACAAAGTAATGCGATTAGGCTGGGATGGTACTGCATTTTTTCCCCCGTGGTTTCCATGACAATAAAAAAAACCAACCCACTCACTGAAATGCGGTATTATACATGTACCAGTAAGTCATCAAAAAAGCTGTAGCAGTAAGCTGACATTCATTGAGAATGGAAACAACTACGGGCCAGCATGAAGGTACTTAGCAACGCAGAAGAATGTCTAAACTCAAGTATTATCACTTATCAATCTTTTTTTTTTTCAAAATAAACATTATTTTGATGATGGAAGATAAAACGCAAAGATTACGATATTTTGAGGTAAGAATGATGGTGTGTTCCAATACAAATATTGACATACATGTACAGGAAAGTGTAAAATGGAAATGACAGAGCAAGCTCTTGAGTGGTAACTGCAAGACAACATTGCGAAACATTGTTTGATACTTCCATTCAGACACCTTACATGTAGGCAGCTCAGTACACCAAAACCCCTAACACAATGACAGCGGCAATAAAAAAACTTCAAAGGCTTTTGGCTTGTCGGTCGGCAGCTGTTTAAGTTTCATGTTACCAAGTCAAGCTGAACAATGGCGTCTGACCTCTCCACTGTAAGTGACAATGGAGCCATACATGTATGACATTGAATGACTTGTACCACAAAGAATGGAATGATGAAATATGATGGTTTTTTCCTTATTTTAAAAGATTAAAACATTAGCAAGTATACTGCAGTGTTTAAATTCCGTACCGAGTTTGGCAGTATCTCGGTATTTATGGGCCATCAGTCAGTATTCTTTGGTAAATAAAAAAGCCACTATTCGGTTATAATGATATAAATATTTTATACCCTCCAAGCCTACTGTAACTGCAATCATAAATGCTCGTAATTTCAATGAAAATATCATTTTCTACCACTAGTGCAGCTTTGAGGTTGACAAATGTATGATCACCCATCTGAAATCCAACAACACTGAGTGATATAAAAAATGTACATGTACAACTGTTATTTCAACAACTGTAGAAACTTCATTCCGCACACTGTACAATTTGTTAGCAAGACAAAAAGTATTCTACTGGCCCCCCAATTATCACTTTCCTCCTGCTTGTGTCATGCAACAAAAAAGCACTAATTTAAATTAATGTAACCTATGGTTCTCCAGAAGGACGGCATCCATACTGTACACATGGGACCACACAGCACATGGGCACAAACGCACTGTGGATAACATGCATGTTCATACAGTGTACATGATGTAAGTGCAAAATGTACATGTGTACATGTGTGTAAACATGACAACTTCGTGTGGTACTCATGTAAAAACCCCAGCTGTGTACATGTACACTTCCATGGAGTCGAATGCAAACATGCACAGAAAGTGAATAAACATTCATTATTTTACTCTGCAGACTGAACCTTAAGTCACTTCCCTGTCATTGTGTTCTGGTACATTACATGTACGTGACTTTTCACAATGGTCTAAAATAACAGAAACGTCAGATTCACATCACACCACACATCGGAGGAAAGATAATTGCATATTAAGTACATGTACTGTGCGCCATAAAACCGCATGCAGAAAAGGGACTTTCAAGTTGCTTCCCTGATGAAATCATGGGCCTTTTAATGTCGGTACAAACAGGCTGATTTGACCCAAAAAAAATCTCACTTTTTGGAATTCTGAATAAGGAGACCGACACTTGAGACTCTGTACAGATATTGGATGGCTTTGTATAATTATCTGACAGCATGAATAGACCTCCTCATCAGCCATATCTATTTTATTTTGGCCCCGGATGACAGACAGGAAACCTGAGAAAGTCCTGCAGCCGTATTCTGACGTCATTCGCTCTGACACTCTGCTTTCGCTGCATGCACACACACACTGGCCTGGGTATTGAGTTATCAAGCCCTTCTTACAAATTCAATTCTCAGATCAAATAAGATTTCTTCCCCGAGCCGTGTTACGTTCGCATGGCAGGCGGGCAGCACCCGGAACACGTACCCGGTACAACATGGCACCCAGCGCATACCAGCGGTTAACATTTGTCACATATTCCTAGATACCGGGTACTTGCAACTCAGAGAGGACAAAATTTATGAGTATTGTGATTTGTGCGATTTGAGATGTTTACGCAGGAGGAGAGATTTGGCCTTTGGCATACATGTACATATGCTGTACATGTACACAATGTACATGGAGTTCTGTGCACGTGTGCCTGCTACTAGACAGTGTAATGGACCAGAAAACAAGAAATGCACACACACGTGCCTGTGCACTCTATTTGTACAAGTCATGTCTTTGTTATGTGTACATAGCCAAACCTCTCAATCTCACAATCTCATCCATCAGCCATGCTGCCCAATTATGTAAATGCTTATGCGCTGTACAATGTGAAAACGGTGTAAGGTACTGGTATGCATACTGAGTACATGTATTTGTAAATATTAAGATAAGATAAACTTTATTAAAATCCCAAACTGAAAAATTACATTGCTGTTGTCGCTCACTCAAAGCCAACAATTTCACATAAACGTAAACAAAAATAAATAAGATAATTTCCAACCCAGTTTAAAAGAAGACCGCCCCAAAAATGAAAACCTAAAAATTAAATTAAAAATTAAATAATCATACAAAAAAACATACACACAAATAAGGGAAGGGGCACAATCTGATCTGATCGAAGACACACGCGCATTTACATGGACTTGAGTGCTGCGACACTTGTTGTCTTACTTAACCTTAGAGGACCGGAACACAAAGGATGTTCCTCTGTCCTCAGTTGTATGTCTAATGTCCTCGGTGGTAAGTGCTTGAGCATTGAACATGCAAATGGCATTCTGCTTCCACCTGTCAGTTCCAGTTAGTGTCACAGTTTTTACACAGAGACTCTTGGACTCAACTCGTAATTCCTCATTTTCAATACTACATGTACATGTGTATACTTCTTCACCTGACCATGTGGAAAGTATAGGATGCCATGCTAAGGAATTAGGGGTTTTCACATCAAAATATTGTGTGGGGGGAGGGGGCTTGATTACTATGGGCCATCTCCTCCCCTGGATAACTTTCGTCGCTTTTCTGCATGTCGCTCCAATCAAGATTTGTTATTCACTGCACCAGATGACACCACTTTTATGAATGAGGCCACAAGATCACCACGGAAATTTTGTCTGTTGCCACCTGTCCACCTCTTGGACTGATCTACTTTTCTTTCCATGCGCGCCAAAATCCACCAGGTCTACTGAATGAAGATCCAAAAGTGGTGGTCTCTTCTGGACTGTAGCCGGATTCACTGCCACTGTCCAATGTGGTACCTGTCCACATCAGCCATCGTTGTGGCCACGTACATGTACATGTCCAATGTACCAGTATGTATCAACCAAGTGTTAAGCAGTGTGTCTTTACATTACCGTATAAGAACAAGTACTTGTACCACCTGTGCAACATGTGCGTATTGTGTACTACACATGTACATGTGCCCGTATGTATTCAAAGACCACAGACTGCTACACGTACACTATACATGTGACCTAGTACATGAAGCAATAAAGGGCATACTTCCTCAGCCACATGAACCAGACAGGAAACTGTCTAAAGATCCACCAAAACTGTACTGCCCTTTTCCACCGGGTATAAATTTAGCTCCAGTGCCAAGCACTGAGCCCCAAAGTAATTGGCAGAATAGCTGAGATCTCCACTGGATGATTCAATCTTTACGGTCGGCGTATGCTGACTGATGGCCTCTTGAAACAATCCTGTTATTTCAGTCTTCCCCAATTCTGTAGGGCTGCGTGCATGCACTTTGTGTGAGGATGTGTGAGGAAGACGAAGCCAGGTTTGTATCCCAGAAGGCTGGATATGGAACATCAAGACCATCGGAAGAAACGAGAATTGAGTTGAGGTTCAAAGCCGGCAATTAAAGGCCTTCTATCCACTTTGAGGTTCACTGAGAGCCAATTGGGGCAAAGGCTTTCTTTTTCAGTATGGAGCTCCCTTTTTTCAAAGTTTTGTCTCTACATGTACTGAACATTTAGTATAGAAAATTATAGGGGCCATTGGCACAAAAGTAGAAGAATAAATGTCAAGCTGTCATCCAACCATCAATATGATGTTGTACATGTACATGTATACCTATCTGTAACACTTGTGATTAAAAAAAAAAGCTGTTTAAAACGTACACGTTGAGGAAACAGCATTTTGGAGGCCAAATCTGTTATCATACTTGACAACCCATACAAATGGTAGGCAACAAGACTTAAGCAGAGGGTGTATATAACTTCTACATGTACCTGTACATGTACACTACACGTGCTACTTCCATACATAAGCAGCACATGGTAGCAGTGTATGCATTTTACTATGCACCGTATGTGCATATTGTTATATACACAATACACCGGTATACATATACGTAAAAGTATGTTAATGGTACTGAAAATTACAGGTACCCGGTAATGGTAGAGTTGCCGCACATACATGTACTAGTACTAGTAATTATTACCGAAAATGGGTCACTTGGGAGACATTCCCATAGGAACGTGCACAAAACTTTTCAAACTTTACCGTCCCATAATTCAATATTCCCTAATCCGATCTTAACCAAACTTTGCATGTTTTCCTTTCAGACCCTAATCTATCATCTCTCAAAATGCGGTGGATAAAAATTTTCCTCCTTTTGGTAGTTGGAGCATTAGGGAGAGACATTGAAATGTCTCTCTAATGACCGATGTCTCCCTAATGTTGAAAAAGTTACCACAAAATGTCTCCCAAGTGACCTATTTGGAAATATACATGTACACTGTACATGTATGTCCTCAAAAGTCAATCACAGCTCATTACAACTGTGCACATACTGTACGTGTGTAGCTTTGAACTTAAAACAGCTGCAGTGCCTGTGCATTGCTACCTGCACATTCGGTACACATGTACCGTAAATACCGTACTTTTCATTTTCCACTCACTACAAAAACATCTATTCCCAGAGGGCCAAGTATATCCACAATCAAGGGGAGCCCACTTCACAATCAGCTTTTCTGCCGAGTTGGCCACCGGCAATGAAAATAAGTCTGTAATAGCCTGGCCGTAATGACAGCCCTGCGGGGCCGTAGACACCACTCAATTAGACAGGCCGGATATCATCAGCCAATCAATGGCCATCATTAGAACGGCATGCAGTGCCCGCGTAGATAGGTGAATGCGCACTCACGATGCACCGAGAAGGCATCCCTGCTTGGGTGAGGGGAGCCAAAAGCTTCCAGTTTAAGTTTCCCTGCGGGGAGTCGGCCGTGCCGTGCTTTGACGTTTGTGGACAAGAATCCCTCATTTACCCCCCATTCTTAATCTAACCACTTGTGATGATACCTACTGTAATTACAAACCTCCAAATGCTAGATTGCACCTTAGGAAGGTTCCTTGCAGTTGCTACGGAATAGTTCTGCACTCCCCTTATCAGTGTGTCAGTACTATAAGGTCCTTACTGAAAAATTGCAGGTCCTTGAAAAATACAGCCAAAAATGAAAAAAAAAGGGGGCAAGAAGGTTTGGTGAAATTTAAGTCTCAGTATATTTACCCACTAAAAACTACATGCACTGTACACATGTACATACACATAAAATAATCTGGAAAATATATCTGTTTAGTTAAATACTGGTACATGTACATTGTATCTCTTCCAAGCTCACACTAAGGCCAACATAATACATGTACAGGCACTCGTGTACGAGTCAAACATACGTACAATGCACAAAAGAAAAGCAGATAAAAATGTAATCAGAGCCTACAAAGTGAGACTTACTAAGACCGGTTTCCAGTAATTTTGCTCCACTGTGGCTTAGAAAGCACATACAAGTAGCTCTTTCTTTCAAAGTACTGGTATCAGTCATTGATGAAAATGGACATTTATTGGGGAAAAAATGTTTGGGGTCTCTCATTGTGCAGGTTTCTTGAATTCAAAAGTGGCTCTGGTGACTTCTGACTCATTTTGACAGGCTGGGTCACAAATGAGACTGAGGGTCAGGGGTCAGCCAGGAAAGAGACAAAGAGCAGCAGCCAAATAAACCATATCAACTTCAATCAAATATCATCATTTCAGATATTTTTTCCTGGCCTCTGACCAGGGGTGAGATAGAGGAAACTGAAGTATCCATGACACAATTAACAGAGGGTTTGAAGGCCCACAGCAGGGTTTGTATTGTGTTTGAAAGTTAAGGCACCCCTTAAAATACCCATTTCCCCAAAATACCAAAATAAAAACATAATAATGATAAACCAGGATTTTCTAGATTTTGAAAGAGACTGTTTGAAAAATCCTGAAATCAGGGGAGTCCTGACGAAAAAATCCTGAAATCAGGGAAGTCCTGACGAAAAAATCCTGAAATCAGGAAAAATCTAGATGAAAAAAAACCTGAAATCAGGAAAAATCTGGATGAAAAAATCCTGACAAATCTCACCTGTCTGACAGAGAAGGGAACGTGATGGAAACCCTTGATGCTGCAATATCAGCTTCCAAGCTACATGTAGTGTGGTCTGATCCCCCCATACAAAACACACTGCAAAGGCTCCACTGTCATCTTGAACTCCTCCAAGCTTGTCAAATAAAAAAAATCCTGGCTCTCTGTCCATTCCCTAGGACAACACGAGGTGCCACAGTTAAAGTGCAGAGCTCAAAGAAAGGAACTGGGCCATCTCCTCTTGTGTAGTGACAATGTGTTATATAAGTACATGCACAGTGTATGTCAACTGTGTAAAAATAAATTAAAAAAAAAAAAATTGGACTTGTTCACAGGAGCATGTTTCAGTTTTTGAACTCATCATGGGGAAAAATAATAAAACAATACACCATCTTCTCACACAGCTCTTCTCTCCAAAACTGGAAATACATGTAAGACTGTAGGAGATAAAAGTACAGTGTACATGTACATACGAGCACTGTACATGTACATGTACCGGTATACATACATATGTACAGCAGGGATAACTGCATTCACTGTAACACATGTACATGTATAGGCACAGTATGTGCAAGTCACATGATGTACATGTATTCATATTTCCTTAAGACCTGCTGGCTGTACATGCAGAAAGCACAGATGAGATATTTTCCCTGACTGGTGTAGATTTGTAGGCCTATGTGTACATTCCAGTACATGTAAATGTCGCGTGCACAGTTGCATAGTACCGGTACATGTACTGTACATACATGTTACCTGTAGGCATACAGTACATGTATCAAGTACCGATATGAATTTTCGCTAATTAACGGATCATTTCAAATGAGGGAATGTGACAATAATCTCTTCTCAGAATGCTGGTAACCCTGTGTAATTATAAAGCAAACGCAAGCAGCTGCGGTACATGCTTTCTTAACAACACAAAAACCATGCCAGTTAAACAGAAAATACCCTGACTGCCTGTGGTAAAGCAGTCATACATCTTGTGGATTCTATCAAATTTATCAGGCAGGGTACCCATCACAGTAAACACATGGAGCTAAGAGAAAAACGTCCAGTCAGACCAATCTGTCTTGTATTACGTGAAAGCTGCCCCTTTAGGCATAAACTGTGAGAAAGCTATTATTTTTGGAAAAGAGAGCATGATTTAACTCACTTATTTTAACTTCAGGCATGCGCCCATTAATCACAGTTCCTTTTTTAAAAAAATTGATTTGCCAGGGACATGACAGCCAAGGGATAAGAGCTGATGACGATGTCAGGGAACCATCACAGAAGACGAGGAGGTGATGAAAACCACGGCGACGAGCTGGATGCACTGTAGAGAGGCTTTGGGTGATGGCTGGGGATTTGGCAAGCTCACCCTGATGCGGAGGGGGAGTTAGGTATAGCACGGGACTTGGCTAGCAATCACGCCGTTAGATTAACTACAGGTTGGGGGGCTCTATAAGGGAGATGGAAGCCAAGGTGATGACAAGGCGGATTTTTGACTATTGCTTTGAAATTAGCAACCTGCTGAAAATACCCTAGAGAGCACCATGTACCTGTGCCAGTGGGTTCAACGAACTCTCAGTACTTCAAATGAAATGAAGACAAATGTACAACCCATGGTAAGTGCTACACCTCATGCAGCATGAAAAAAGAAACTTTAAAACAAAGTAAATATATATTCTATATTTCACGCATTGCAAACAAGCAACTTTAAACAAATTAAAATAAATTACAATCTTACATGTACGTGTATACATGATCCAGTGACTGATTTTCACCAATATACATGTACATGTACTTCCGTGCTTTTATTCCAATGGCATGCATATTTCAAATGACGTGTACCAACAGAAACATTAACAGACAATACATCCTGTGATTCCACAATGATACTAGGCCTACAGTAGATCGCGCCTTCTTTACCAGACATCCAGCTCCTCTTCCTGGCTCCAAACTCTTAATTTTTACAGGGCACAACAGACAACAGGAACGGGGGAGGTGTCAAAACTGCTGTCACAGAAAATTAATGGCAAATCTAACCATGATCTTCATGTACATGTTCATGTGAACCAGTTCAGAATCTGAAGCGGAAAAAACCCTGGGGGAAACTGTCACCAAAAAGAAAAAAAGGCACTTATCGCTTGCCATCACCAGAGAGGAGCAAACTCCCCTAGCCTTCCCCCACCCTCCCAGCTGCCAACGATGATACATTACCATCGATAACACTACATCCCCATGACAACTGTACAAGCCCACTGGCTCGGCAAATCAATTGGATTCCAACAGAGACATGCAGAAAATGCAGAAGAGAGTAGAGATGGCACGCAAGTCACCAAAAAAAAAAAAAAAGTGTGGAAACCGAACTGATGGGCAAGACAGTTTGCCAGGCAAGGAGACTCCAGTGAGGCATCTCCGATTACTTGGCCCGGTTTCTCTAGCCAGCAGGTCCCAAAGCTAACAAAGTTACCGAGCCCCTGTCCTCCCAACAGCAAACCAGGGGCAATCCGTGCTGAATAAACATTCATGGAGCCTGGGCTGATTTCTGCAGATTGCACGCGAAGATGTCTCTTCTTTTGGGAAGGCAGCCACTGGGAAGTTTTGCCAGATTTTGTTCTTCTGAGTGAATTAAATTTAGAAAACAAATTATCGCTATTTAATAGTTTACGGTACACCTGCCGGTATGGCTACATTAGGGCAAGCAATATCCGGTGAAAAGCTGTAACTGGAGTTCAAGTTTGGTACCAGTAAAGCTTCATTTTCAATACATTTAATTTATGTGAAACTTGCTACATGTAGCTCCAATTTTTCTTTTGTCTTTCTTTCAGCATATGTGATTCATTCCACAATTTGGACCTTGCGTCAAATAGTCGGCACAAGTTTCCTTGCATTGCAACAACAGTTAAAAATATCCCATAAACCCAAACCAGAGTTCGTACATCCTTTTCCCAGGCCTTTTCCCGGATTTTCCAGGTCAAAACTTTGATTTTTCCAGGACTTAATTCAGGTTGGACACGCAATACATGTACAATAGATTGTGAAGTTATAACATAATGTATAAAAATCGAGCAGCACAGCGAGGAAGACCTGACAAGTTTTAACCTGACAACATAAATTTAATAGAGAATGATTTCACAATGATATCCACAACAGACAGTTCATCCTGAAGCTACAAAAAACGACGGTAAAATTTGACTACAAGAAAGTTTAGTAATGATGTTCTTGGTGTCCCACGCATGCAAACTCATCACGCATGCAAACTCATACATGTACATGTCATAGCGCTGCATGCAGCGCGGGTGGGCAGGCGTGGCATACATAGTGTGGACCTCTGCACAAAAAAAGTCCACATAATGTAGGGTGCGATGGCGTAGTGTGGACTCGCACACGTCCACACAATGTTTCCCCCTCTGTGAAAAACAGTTTCAAAGGCATTTGGGATCAAAGTTATCTGTGGCACAAAGAAGAGGAACAGTCCAGGAAATCATCCAAAATCCGGCTCGAAAGAGTTATCCTAGTTAGAGAAAAAGGAGCATTTTCCTCAAGTTTCCTTAACCACAGGAGAACAAAGAAATGTCCCCACTTTGTATGTACATGTAAAACAGGAATTTCTGTAGTTTTGAGTGTGTAGACCACACAATGGTGGTGAATAATGTACCGGTACAACTGTATTGCGCTGGGAAATAGTGTCAATGTACCCGGGGACGGATCGATTGCGGTACATTTTTTTGTCACAGTTTCTTAGATTATTTTTGTCTCATTTTAAAAGTAATATTGATTTTACTGCAGTTACCAGGAATTTCCAGGACTTCTTTTAAAAATTAAGCATTTTCCAGGACTTTCCAGAATGGGTATAAAATTCCACGATTTTCCAGGTTTTCCAGGAATTGTGCAAAACCTGCAAATACAAAAAAAACCATTAAAAAAACCAAGAAAAACATACATGTACATTGTAATCTTTCCTTTTTTATTAATGAAAAAAAAAACATACCGGTAGGTATGTACGTATCCGTACTTGTAATTTCTCTACCGATATTTCCTTATGTTTACTTGGTGCAAAAGATGAGCTGCAACGGGTACGAAGACCATGTCGAATAAAAACGACTGGGCTCGAGACGAAATGGCGAGGGCGTGATGACTGTCACAAATATGGGAACTTGATGATCCCCACAATCTGGAACTGGATTCAGTTCACAAAATCTCTCTTCTTGAACGAAATTTAGCTCTGCAGTTCACTTGGTCTGGATGAACTTTTCTTACAAATGTCGCTCCAAAGACAACTTGCCACCATGGGATGAAATGGTGCAGAAGTCAACAATTTCTCACACATACGGTAGAATTGCCTTCCGAAATCTCTCTAGCGGTGTGTCTCTCTCTCTGTGTCCTTGTCTGCCAAAGCCCATCTTTAAAAGTCTACAGCTCTTCTAGCTATACATAACATTAGATAAGCATTACATAAGTTTCTAAAATAGACCTTTAAGCATTACGTAATCTTACAAGAAACTTCCAAAACATGCACCAGACAACTAGAATATTCTGGACTACAGTGAGGTCATTCACAGTGGCCTGGGGTCAAACACAGGTCACACACAGAGTCTCGTGTTACGTCATGTAAAGCGACTGTGTGTGTATAAAGCAACTCAAAGCATACATGTACATGTGAATAAAAAAAGGGAAAAGTACAGTGAGAATATCATGAACTGTTCAAGAGACATGTCCACATGTACATGTACTTACTACATGTGGAGGTTCATATTCATTCCACTCCTTACTCAGTGCAAGTAATATTGTTCACTGCTCTTGTATGTATCTAAGAACATCAACATGGTCACTGTCAGTGTCACGGCTTTTGAATATTATATTATGCTTCACATTGCAGATCCCCCGTGGACATGATGTTCAGCCTTGTACCCTGGGGAATGCAGATGTCAAGGCATGCATGTCAACACCTGAGGCATGGCACTCCAGAATAAAAACAAGAAACATCCGGCTTTAAATTAATACCGGAGATGGTTTATTTATTGATCCATCAGCTTGAAAATATTTCATGCATAAACAAAAGGAAAGTCTTTGTGGTGGCTATGAGTAGCAGGTATGTCACCTTGACCTTTTTCTTAGTTCAGGAAAACATATCAAAAATAGCCAGGGACAGCAAGATTTGGGGGTTTCAAGGGATTTCCTCATTGCTCTTGAAAGTCAATTTTCAGTTTTTAGTGCTTCCTTAGTGCTGGGACACACGACAGCCAATCAACAAACTTTATCACAAAACTATTTCAGTGATTAGGTACATACTGGTAAGTTACATACCTGACATAAACTTCTGAACTGTATGGTTTGTGCCTATTGAAGTGAAATCACACCACTGATTTTCCCCTCCCTTTTCAGGTATGGGACTTTTTAAATGTCGAGAAAAATTAGCCCTCGAAAGTAATTCAACCAGCAATGTAATTAAGTTATTTTGGATGAGGATATTTTTAGGGCTGTGCTGAATATCCAAATAACTGAATATTTGATCGATTGTCAAATATTTTAATATTATTTTTCGAATTTGAATATTTGAATGTAAATTCATGAAAAATAGGGGAAAATTTTCTTTTGTTTTAAAAGAGAAACACTGCACTATGGAGGTTTGTTTCAAGCAGATTCAAATGAAAAGCATCAGAAATTTTACAACAATTTTAAAAGTAAATTATTCATTAAAGGGAATAGAAATTTTCAACAAGGCTATATGTCTTGTACATGTACTTCATCTCTTAAATCTTGCCAAATTGTGGCTAGAGATATTCCTAGATGTGAGAAGCTAATATATTGATCATAATGTACAGTTGTGTGTGTTATTGCAACTGATTTTGTACATGGTTTGTTCATCAACGATCTGCCGGTCGGTACGACAGAAAATTCGAATAGTCAATCAAATTGAAGGTCGAATATTCGAATAGTGAATTATTTGAATTGACTCAGCTCTAGATATTTTTCCAAGACAACGAATCAGAGCAACACTGATGTAGTGGTGCCTTTAAAAACCAATAACAGCATGTGACTTGTTGTTCCCACACGTATATGTGTAGACTGCAGAGTAGCTAAACTGATCATTAAATGATCACCAATTCCAATAAAAGCTGGAATATCAATTGTTACAAATTGCATATTCAACACTGGGTGTACTGAGGGTCTGATGCAGGTCTAACTAGTGGTAGGTCTGTGCTAAATATCTGAATATTTGATTGCTAATCAAATGTTACCCACAGATCAAATGGAAGGTCAAATATTTGGATGATTATTTGATTTGACTTAGCCCTACTAACTTGGCAAACCTGTGCAGGTGATGAGGAAGGACAGTGAGTTTGGGACAAAATGGCCAAGACAACTGCCATTCGGCATTTCATAAGCTCTGCATCTCAACCCAACTCCCCTTGTTGACAGACTAATTCTTCTTGAGCATAACATCGTTAAGGCCGGCCTGATAGGCGGTCGTAACTCAATTAAAGTCAGCAGTGGGCATACCATTACTGACAATTTATACCCATTGGCAAGGGTTGAGTTCCCTGCGCAGTGTGCCAAAGACTTCTTGCTTGAACTACATGTTTGTACTCTCTGATTGGGATCTGTGCACAAATACAGGTAAGTCCCCCTCACTAATCAATGGCAGGAAGACCTTGCTCAACTGCCTAGTTTCAACATCCATAATGCTTACAATATCAATGGAGGAGCCTTACTTGCCTCCCGTGGAATAGATGAATCCGGAAACCTTGGAAAGACAAAACTGAAAACACACTGGTACCCTATTTTGACGGTGCGACCCTCAAGGGGTTTTTTTTGGGGGGGGGAAGGAAGGGCAGGGGGAATTTTGGGATAATGTACCGGTAAAATGACAAAAAGAAAGCCAAACCGGTCCATTGTTCATGTAGTTTGAATGTGGTAAAAAAGGTTTTAGCACCCCTTCAAGTCTTCATTTCATTTGAAACAAATGCCAAATAACCTCTCTTGTTCTTGTTACATGTATTTTAATTACATGTAGTCATGCTGCACACTGACTAGAAAAAAAGCCCTTCCCCCCAAATCCTACCAAATATGTTTTCAGATAATGTCATAAAAAACAAAGATTTTTTTTTATAAACCTAATCACTATTACTGGTTGTCTGCAGAGGCTCACACCAAAGGCAGTAGAAAGCACTGTGTTAACAACTTTACAGATCCACTGTTCCAAGAGAGTTGTTCCATAACCCAAAGAATGCTTTTTTGTGTGTGCTTTTTTTGGATTCTTACAGTCCTCAATGCTCCAATTTCAATATGATCTTTTAAAGGGGACCATTGGGAATGACCTGTGACACATCACAGGCTGAGTTCATACCAGTGCAATATTAAGCAAATGAGAACAGACAAACAGCGTGTGTCACACGTACCTCATCCACGTTCCTGATAGGGAGCCATATTCTTGCGATACCTCCATGTATTGTACCTGCACATATCCAGGTTACAGTCTACTACACCTGCACGTTAAAGAAACTGCAGAATTGCTGCACAAAAATGCATGTACATGTACAGTACATGCATGAATAGTGCCTTTGGCACATGCAGCTACCGGCACACAAAAGATGGCAGCACATGCACGTCAGTGAATCACAATCCCAATTTCCCTGTGCTCAATGGCAGGATGAACTGGACAATACTTTTGTTTGAAATTAAGTTTGCAGAGGAGGCTAAACATTACATAATGTACATGTAACAGTACATGCATAAGGTACAGTGCAGGTACACCTGTAGATGTATACACGTGTACATGTTATGCACACGTTCAACCTAACCTTTAAGCCACAAAATGTTATTACAGGACAGTACTGAAATTATATTCTGCATAAACATAGAGGTACGGTACATGTAGATTTACAAGAACTGTACACGGACTAGTACAGCAGCACTGCAAAAGTCTACCTTACAATGTATACAGGTACATCCTTTGCATGTACCCAGTACACAGGTAGTGATGCATGGAAACACTTACACATGTACATGTACATTGCCCAACTTCACTGCATGTACATGTACACCTGTACACGTACAAGTGTACTTGTACAGTATGCAATAAAGTAAACACATGTATGCACATACACTAGGGGTATATATGGCACCTAGGTATACTGTACACTGTATACATGTACATGTACGTATATGTACAGGATGTACACTACCAGTACCAGAGCATGTTTTGTAATTGTCACACACATTGTTTGCTTCTAAGCTACCCAGTAGGTACTGCATATAAGGTCTACCAGTACCAGACCGTGTACATGTAAATTAGCTTGGCATTTTGGATCCAATAATGGGACAAATCTCAAATTGCTGAATTAATAACGGCAGGAGCAGTTTCTCCCACTTTGCCTCAAGGGTATTCGGCCTAGACATCTGCAAAAGCCCTTGAAGTTGAAATTGACCAGCTGAATGTATATGTACATGTACAGTGTATACCGCTTAGTCAGCAATACCAATGGCCACAGGTAGAGCCATTTACTATCATGCTCATGGCTGGTTACACATACATGTACAGGGTATGGTATTTCACCCAGACAATTCTATGTTTTTCAGTTAGTTACAAAATTGCAATGAAACCAGAAATAAATGTTACAAAAACAGTCATTTAAAAAAATCTAACATCGGAAACAGCGAAATAAGGCAGAAAACCTGTACATGAAGTGTTTACCTTTTCACTGAGCACACAATACTGTACATACCATAATTTTGTTCTATTTTCCTAATTTCACACCCTACACATACCGGGTACCGGTATATGTAAAGCCCAAAACACATTGTCTGAACTCAATCAACATATGTGACAAAGGTTTGCACAGTTTTTAACAATTGGTGATTTCATTAAAGTTGGTTTCCCTTTTATGGACAATCTGTATGCACTGGTATGAAGAATCCCTCACTGAAACTTGTTTCGATAATTTCGCTAGTCAAGTGCCGTGGTTTTCAGAATGATTTATGTCTAGATTTTTCTCACAAGAAGTAACTTAAGGTCTAACAATGACATCCCTTCCCTTTGAAAATGTGTATTGCATGTAATTTCCCCTAAAACAGACAAGAACATCGCAGACAAATGCTCCCCTTTGGGAATTTTAATGCCTTACTGCATTTTACTACGAACCTGTTATAACAAGTAGGCCTACTACATGAAGTAGATCCGTGCTGCGGTCAAATTTCTGAAATGTGGTTCCCTTTCATTTCTTGATATCTAGCAAATACGTGCTCGATGGAAACTGAAGTATACAGAACATTTAGTCCCACTCACATGGTAACCACATCATTCTGAGGGCTGTGCTCAAGTCACATGTAAGCAATTTGTGCAAGGAACCCTGCAGAATGCAACGAAAACCATTAGAGAAATATGAAGGCCACTGAAGCCAAAAGAATCAAATAACCAAAAGGGTCTGTCGATAAATCAATATTAAACGATTACCAGTATTTGATATCACTTTAAAATCAATACTGCTGATACAATCAAATTTTTGATCGCATAAAAAAAAATATACTGAAAATATTAAAAGCGAGTCAGACCATTACATAATGAACATCCAGTTTGAGACTGAATTGTTATATTAATTTTGCCTACAAATTGTAAGTGCAGTGTTGCGGTAACTTGTGCGCGCCTGGACATACATGTAAAAACATTACAAAAGCACAACACCCACGTCCATCCGTGTTCTCCATAGCTGCCACTAATAAGCTCAAAGCACGGAAATCTCTCCTACAGCATCAGGACGAGTACGTGCTGCACCCTTCAAACAATGACCTGCAGCTGGGCCACCGACAGCAGTCAGGAAAAATCCAAAGTAGGGTTTCCAATGCCCGTCACATGGCCGGTGCAAAGAGCCAGAGATTGGACTGTCAGCGCGCAGGTTACAATTACCGGTAGGTGGTAGCAATCTGGCGATATCAGATGTGTGATGTGACTGCACACTGCATCCCGGTGTGAAAGGACGAAGTTTTGAGTTGTCCAGTTGGAGTTTTTAAGAGTTTAATGTATTTGTGTATGAGGAAAAATTGATGCATGTACATTGTACACATTGAAAATACTCGACATTGGATTTCTGATAGATATATCAATTATCGAAACTCCAACAACAACGGACCCTGAGAGCTCACAATTATTTGTAGTTCTCTATTAAGCTTAACGACATCCAAAACACAAATTTTGTGCTGTTACATGTAGCCCTGGTTGAATACGGCCTTCAAGAAAAAGAGCATCAAGCTCTGACATCAATTTTCACATTATCAGACAGAATACAAAGTCATTTCTCTCAGTGGATAACTCATCTCCACACAGGGTACAGAAGCTCCTGAAAGCAATCAGGACCGAGATGAGAAAAAATGGATGAACAGGGAATTAAAGCTCCACAGCTCTAATACAAAGGATTTCTCCGTTTTTTTATAAAATCTGGCCAGGGACTCTTAGCAATAATGAAAGGCACTTTTCTGCCTGCCAGTTGCCATGGCGATGAATCCATCTTGAACCGTACCATAGGAGAGAAACTATGAGAAATCTGATATATACCCTTTGAAGGGGGTCAGCTCACGTCACGATGTGTAGTTAATCCAACGAGTATCCTGGGATGGGAGGGAGATTTTTTTTTTTTTTTACTGCTGAGATGGGGATTGCGAACTGTTACTTTGATGAAAGGTTTGACGCTGCTTTCAGGGACAGAGTTGTTAGAGGTTCTATGATACAGTGAGATTGGCAGCAGAGTACCTGTACCTGCAGTAACACTGTGCAGATACCAAATTATGTGTTAATAACTGAATACAGTGTAATACTGAAGTAAGATATTTCAACAGTATTTCTACCATGCTTTTTCCAAGAACAAATGTGTCGTTAATCAAGAATCATGAAACTTTGATTATATTACTGGTACCTAAAATCCACTTAAAACAAATAAAGCTGCAATACATCAGTGTGAAATTATCAGATTAAGAACCGT
Source organism: Acanthaster planci (assembly GCF_054643075.1). NCBI lineage: Eukaryota > Metazoa > Echinodermata > Asteroidea > Valvatida > Acanthasteridae > Acanthaster > Acanthaster planci. The sequence goes on from NC_141781.1 coordinate 11,599,264, forward strand.
TCCAACACAATACGATGGCTATAAAATAAAATGTGTAAAGCCCATCAACATCAAATAAAGCCCATCAACATCAAATAAAGCCCATCAACATCAAATAAAGCCCATCAACATCAAATGAAGCCCATCAACAGTTAATTTCATACACAGCATAGGAAAAAAAGGAATAGAGAAGTGAACATGTGAATGAAAATTAACAAATTTCTCTAAAATTTCTAAAAACCTCAGAAAATCTACTAGTAGGTCAGAGCTTAAGAGTCTTTTGAAATTACATGTACGTGTAAGTTTTCAGTTTGGACTGGAAACCGATAAACTTTTGTTGTTGCCAAACGACAGTTGGGAGATCAATCAAGGGATGTGGTCTGGGAATGCAGGTTCATGTACTCACAATGATCGTCTCCAAATTTGTCTTTTAAAATTTGTGAACCTGTACATGTATTATAATGTAGTTTATATAAAGACCTGTACAAAATGTGGATAGAAATTAGAATGAAAATTCATTACAGGTACCCAAGGTTCCTTGTACAACAAAGTACTGCACACTGAACTGCCTCACATACATGTATATGGATGCATTTCATAAAAATGTCAATTATACATGTACATGTACATTGTGCACGTGATGAAGGGAATGAGTGAAACGTACATATACAGTGTGTATGTGTACAATGTATGCTACGGTAGGAAGACTTTAGAACAAGGTATAATGTACATATACAATACATGTACAAGTATGAAACAGACGACTGCTTAATAAGTATAAAATGTCGCAAGTATATATATGGACATGTACAGTACTAACATACAGTGTACATTAACCACTTGCACACATTTTTATGTCTTGTTCTTCAATATCTACGTTTATACATGGAAAGTAATAAAGATTTATGTACATCACGTATTGGGACCGCCAAGTGTTTGCTATATTCCTCTACAAAAACCAAGCTGTCAGCTTTTATGGCTAAAAGTGAACGCAAGAGATAGAGTGCTGACTAAGTACGGTGCATGTGCTATTAAATTTTCCACGCTTAACACTTTCTACAGCTGGAGAGCTGGCCACTTCATAGCAGAAAACATGCTCCAGTGTGAAAAGGATCAGAATTATTGCTTGGAAATAAAATGTACTCGTATCTTAAGGCCCACACACATACCAGTAAATAGAGGAAAATTTCTACCAGTTGAAAAGCACAAATGTACCCGGTACCTTGGTATCGTGTGACTGTACTGCCAAGTATGAAACTGGATAGGTGTGATCAAAGCTGGAGAGCAAAGATAGAAAACGGGCAACTAGGCCTACACAGATGAAGATTATTTATAAAATTTCAGACTTCCCATCATCACCATTTTGTAAAAATCAATTTTTTAGGACAGAAGTATTAGAGACGAGTATCTTTGAGTGCTTTTTTTCTGCCTTAATGATAACATCAGTGGTTTTCTGAATTCTGACAAATATGTAAAATTAGATTAAAAAACTGCAACAGTCCCAAAACTGCCTTTCAAACAGTAACATGACAACTGAAAATGGTAACACCATTTAAAGTTTTAACTGCGTAAACTTTTAGGGCTGAGTCAGCTCGAATAATTGACTATTTGAATATTCAACCTTCAATTTCATTGAATTGTCAAATGTTCGGTCATACCGGCCGGCAGATTGTTGATGAAGAAACCATATACAAAAATCAGTCTCAATAAGGCTCAAAATTGTACATTATAATTTAGCTTTTCACTCAGTGAACTACATGTTCATTAACCAGCTAAGATTACGCAACGAAAAAATTTGTCTGAAACTACCAAGAGACCGGTACAATTTCCTCTGAGGCAGCCATCTTCCTCTGTGGACCTCCAGTTATTTAATTTCAAGTTGAAATAATGTCATCAAGGTTTCGTCTTATTTTATTTCAACAAAGTTTGCATCCATACATCATTATTACAAAGACTACTATCTTGGCACATTCATATTTTTTGTCAAAAAGCATTTTTCTAGAATGGATTCTACATATACATTGGACTGTTGGGAACATGTACATTGTAGGCCTACAGTATATCAGCTGCCTTTAGGTGTCTGGAATCTGCTTGAAACAAGTAACAATAGTGTAGTTTTTCTCAATTAAAAAGGAAACTTCTCCCTTTTTTTCCATGAATTTTGCATTCAAATATTCGAATTCGAAAAATAATAATCGAATATTCAACCATCGATCGAATATATTCAAATATTCGGCACAGCCCTATGAACTTTTGTGGCGTCTCCCAGTATACAAGATCTGGGCCAGGCTTCTGAGGAAATAAATAAAGTAAGCTGTGTACATGAAGCGTAGACATTCTTGACAGATTGTCCTGTCCACTGGGGAATTGATAGATTATCATGATAAGGCCTCAGTGTTCAGCGTCTGTTCCTGCTCAGTTGAATCCTGTTAACCATGAGGTAACCAACTCTGCCTGCATGCAATTGCAAAGCATGGCGCTTGATCATCCATGCATGCATGCTCATTATAATCACACAGCGCCCTCTGTAGAGGCTGTATGTACCCCATTATCTTTGCACTGAACAATGCCAGGAACTGCTAAATACAGATATGTACATGTACATGTATGTCATTAACACATGCATGTACTTACATGTATACCCATGTATTTGACATGCAAACCCAGCATATCATCAAGTACAGTACTTTAGTAATACTACATGTATGTTTACCTCTGAAACGGCAAGGCGAGTCCTTCAAAACCATGGCATCCCAAAGTGCCTTCTAAATACATACCACTGCTTGGCTGGGCTGTTGACAATGACAAACCAATATGCAGCCAGCATACCAGTTCTCAATGCATGCTGATGTATACACGGATGTACATGTGCACATGCATGTACATGTATTTAGTCAGTAACTAATAAGGTCTCTGTACTGTACAGTACATGTATACTACTGGTAAACCTTGAAAAAGCAATCCTGTCTAATGGGGATATCAAGCTAAGCACACAGGTACAGGTAAGTGCTTCAAGAATGACGTCAACATCCCATGTTCAGTATGGACATGTTTACTACAAGTAAACGAGGTACAATACCAGTAAATTAGTGTGGCCACCAATCTGTCGAAAATCAGAGCAATATGACACGAAGAGTGTCAGCAGTGCACAATTAGAACAAGTACATATACATGTAATAATCAATTTAAGACACTGATTTTTTTCCTGAAAAAAAATTCTCTCCTAGCAAAACCTCTTCATACGTAATGTCATGAAGCAGTAAGGTACAAGTTATGCATACTGTACAATGCAACTTTAACAAACGTAACAAATTTTCAATATGGTGGTTGTTCCAAATAGCAAAATTTTAAAGGTTATGCAGGATTTCAATGGTCCCTAGGGGGTTAGGGTTAATAGGTCACTGATGCACAGGCCACACCTCATCCAGCCTTTACACTGTCCATGTCAAAACTGAACATTTACATAAAATCAAGCTACAAAATAAATACCACAAAAGTCACATCGCGAAGTGAAATCGAGTACATCGACTCATTACCAAATGTTGCATGTGACATGCAGAAAAGTTACAAACTACATGACTAGTACATATAACAGCACTGGAACCACAATGGTACATGTAGTGACACGTCTGAACTTAGCAATGCAAGAAATGCCATTCAAATGCTTGTCAAATTTTTTTTGAAAACAAATAAAACTGACAAAATATTTCAACGAAGACGTTTGTGAGGTCTGGTCACAAACACTGATTTGTCTATCTGTTCACCTGAATTTAGTTTGAGGTGAAAACTCTTGCCTTCGTAGTGGTCAAGCGAAGCAAGATTTGCTGCATAACCATTCCTACATGTACATGTACTTGTACATGTGTGCATGCACAATACTCAGCAGGCGGGCTAGATGTACACTATGAGTACACAACCACCTGTGCATGCGTGTAGCCACGAATGATGTGGACGGCATAATTTGTTTAATCTTTTTTTCCAAGCAGGACTTAAATTGTCCTTGGTTTTCCAGTCATTATCATCAGTTCCGACTTTTATCTACAGCAAATTTCCACATTCAGTTAGAGTGTATGGAAAATTTGGGTGGCACGAGGAATATGTCTCAGTGGTGCAGCAAACTGGTGTGTTTTACAGCGGTATTGCACTATACTACACGGAAACAAGATAACGGGGGTATTTTGCATGGCATTCATACACATACATGTAGAGTGCATGCATCCTTCCAGTCCATTGTCCATGGAGTGATGACAAAAACTGTAGTCTGTCACTGAATGCCAAATGCAGATCCACTGCAAGACAAGAAATTCAACCTGCTTACACAGGTGCAATTCACACCAGTTGATTTATAGTGGTGTGTGCCTGCCCAATTGCCTTGTTCAATCGCCAAAGTAGGTGTCATAAATCACGACAGGGAACAGTACAACATGCATGTTGAAATATAGAGTTTGGCACCCGAGAAACGCTGCACTCGATCTTCCTGAAACTATTACACAGCATGCGGGTACTTTTGAGGAAAAGAGTCTGCGAAGCCCGAGATGGAATAACAATGGCAACACAAGCCAAACGGCAACACAAGCCAAACGGCAACACAAGCCAAACGGCAACACAAGCCAAACGGCAACACAAGCCAAACGGCAACACAAGCCAAATGGCAACACAAGCCAAACGGCAACACAAGCCAAACGGCAACACAAGCCAAACGGCAACACAAGCCAAATGGCAACACAAGCCAAACGGCAACACAAGCCAAACGGCAACACAAGCCAAACGGCAACACAAGCCAAATGGCAACACAAGCCAAACGGCAACACAAGCCAAACGGCAACACAAGCCAAACGGCAACACAAGCCAAACGGCAACACAAGCCAAACGGCAACACAAGCCAAACGGCAACACAAGCCAAACGGCAACACAAGCCAAATGGCAACACAAGCCAAACGGCAACACAAGCCAAACGGCAACACAAGCCAAACGGCAACACAAGCCAAACGGCAACACAAGCCAAACGGCACTGGAGCAAGAAACCACAAACATTCCAGGCACTCATCCAGCAGGTGGAAAAGGTTCACTTAAACCTTTAATGCAGGGTGGCAGTCTTCATTGTGCAACAGAAGCATATTCCTTGAATACACGTACATGTATGTAGGTGGCATGTTGTGGCTGGCATCCCCACTTTTTGAACCTCAAACGGGCAGATGTGGTGTAGGCCCATAGTATTCAGGCTGTGACCTACCGCCAGTACATGTAGTGTATGTACATGTATGTATGTGTACGTACATGTACAATGTACATGTACTAGTACATGTACCGGTATACATCATTACATGTATACATGTACATGTACTTAAATGTTAACATAAGAATACATAATGCACTTAATGGCATATGTATAGTATAAACACTGACTGTCATAAAAACGGGATGGCAAGATATATCAGCTTCAAGTAGGTCAACTCAAACAACCAGGAGCAAAAGAAAAATCTATTAATAGTCAGTTTGTGTACAATCACATACATGTACATAGGCAAAATCCATGCTGCTTCCACTGCAGCCTGGCATGGAAATTCACCAGGGACCAGGGTCCACTGATAAATAATGGTCATACCACTATACATTGTACATGTACATGACAGTACAAGTACCAAGTTGCTGAAGAAAAACTCTGATACCATAGTGCACTAGTACCAGTTATTAGAGATGATTTACATGTACATGTACGTCTGGATACAACGTACAACATGTGCTGTATATGTATGATGATTAACAAAAAATGTACATCATGGGGCGTGTACATGTACATACCGGTACCTGCAAGAACAGAATTACATGTACATGTAACATCCTAAACGTGCAGTTGAAGATGAGGATGTGTACAGTCTGTACATGTACATGTAGGTTACATGTACATTTAAGACAATGAGCCAGAGCCATTTCAGGACTCCAAGAGCGCAAACTCAAAATGACACATATGCCACACATGTACATGTGTACATGTAGCAGGTCACTAAAGAACATTAAAAGATTTGTGTGCATGAGAACAGCTCTATTAGGAGCTCCGTACACCAACTACTACAGTAAGTAACCTGCAATGCAATAAACACGCTTGAGCAGGTGACTTTGTTCGGGAATGACCTTGCCTTAATTAATGAAATACTGAATTGGTTCATTATACATGCCTGCTACCTGCCTGAGATAGCGATAAATAGATAGCAAACTGCACCTGCTCTGAAGCAAAGCTTTATGGTCTGTTCATGTACTAATAGCTACTGGTACATGTAATGATGCAGTCCAAGTGATGGCTCTGCTTACTGCCCAATCTGTCTTGGTTCAGCTGACGACTAGGATGGTCCAAAGTACAGTTTAATGGCATTTGGCATGATGTCATGAAATCCAACACATGTACATGTACTGTTTGTACATGCACTACAAGTAGCACCGGCTGACGTTAAATTAAAAACCAATCAAACCGCTCTTTCGCCTTTATGGGGGTGGGAGGGGTTCCACAATACTGCTGAAACGTGCACGTGCAGTGACCCATGAAGACACCATTTGATCAAATCTGCATAAAAATTGACAGAGCACTCCCAGTATAAGAACATGCACACCAAGTTCATGCACATGCACATTATACTATACTGGTACATTGCAAAGTGGCCAGTCTACCTGGTACATGTACTAACATAGTACATGCACGTGTATACATGTACATGTGCTACTAGTTTGTACAAAATAATACTACAGTTCTGACGACAGTAATGACATATGCATGCATGCATGAGGGTAGAAATTTGACTTTTGTCACATAAAGAAAGGCTATTTTTTCTAGCGCAAACACTACACGTATTTTGTAATAAAATTCAATGCTGTATGGTACATGTACACGTAAGTACATACATGTACAACACAGTAATTGTAAATGCAGTAATTACATGTACAATGTATACAATGTGCAAGGAATTTAGCCTTCATCCAAGACTCTTCTGAATGGATCTGACAGCAGGTGGTGAATTTTAATGTACTTGTTTCGGTATGCATCTAAAAGCACTTGCGAATGTGAAGGATATTCAGAAATTGCATCATCCACACAAATGGTAAAAACTACTGATGGGCAATGTAGTGTAGAGTTGGCTGCTTGTGGGGTTTTTAAAAGGGTTTTTCTCTGTGTGTTTGGGTGGGGCTTCCCAGCAGTAAGGGGACAATTTCTCTTGTTAGGAAAGTCAGAGCAAAACTGTGGGGAACAAACTGTGTCCCCCTGATGGTTTTGGTCCCCACACTGTCTTATATTTCAACACCTTCTTTTGTAGTCCCCGTAACTCGGTGACAAGTACAGCCTGTGATGTTTTAAAACTGACGCCATGCAATGATGGCCAGCATGTTGTCGATACATTCATGCAAACATACTGGGGGAAGAGAGGATACAAAAACTAGATATTGGGTCATATGAATAAAAACTAGCAAATGCTATAAAGTTCAAGCAAACAGCAAAAGCATTTACTGAGAAGTCAAACCAAATAAGAATTAAGCAAATGCTTGAATTTGTAGGAATAAAATGTTTCTTTTACTATTCAGCATCTGCTGGTATAAATATTAGCAAATGCTTTATGCTTGTGGCTTACTTCACAGCCGAATGGTTTTGCACAATAGGGCTTCTGCTATCTGACGAACAGATGCACACAGTGCAGCACTGCGCTGTACATGTATCTTGAGACCTCAGCATGGCAGATAAGCACGATGGCAGTAATTTTGATCACAAGAACCTTGAAGGAAATTGCTCTGCCACTCTCAAATCGGTACAACTGCCTGCATCTGGTTTCTTGAGATTCCCTCCTAAAGGCAAACAGCTTTTCCTTTGGAATGACATTCATGAATGCTGCCATTTTGAACATTAGTAAATGCTCCTCGTTTTCAAGCTTGCCCTGACCCAGTCTTGAAAAATGTCAAATAAATACTCCAATTCTGTAGAACTTACTCATTTTTATAAATTCATACAAAATGAAGCAACTGCTCATCCGCTCCTCACGTAACAAAAGAGGGCATGGTTTTTTTAGTACTCACCGCATAGGTGCATGTTTATAATGGAGATCAATGGCGCGTTTGACACGGAGCACGCTGAGTATGCGCAACCAATTTATTCCTTAATGTATGGTCTTTGTGTACATGCAGAACGCGTGCAAGAACCCGCTTGGAAAACTTACTACCATCTGTCTTTCTTTTGCTGCTTGGGGTGCACTTCAACTCGGGGTGAATTTTCAAGCGCAAGCTTAAAGAGTAAAATGTAACTACTTATACTTTTGAGCAATTTCACTAAAGTAAAAGTGTTTGCTTCATTATTATTCATACAAACACGAGTAAATGCTTCAAAAATGATAGCAAAAGCAAAGGCTACTTTTTATTCATACGACCCATTATTAACCCCTTGACGACAGGAATTTCTTCCCGAAAGCCAACTCCAAGAATTCCAGTCTCGCTTGGCCACGAAGGCTACCTGCCAAACCGCAGATTCTCGGTTTGTGGCCCTGCGTGCTCTGCACGCTTTGAATTACATGGTGAAAAGGCTGATTGTTCGGTGGCATGCCGCCCTACTCAAGCTTCCACATTCCCGTTGCCTCTTTTCAAAGTGGGGACTATTGTGAAGCTGGTGATTATGATGCAAATTCGGTCTTTTCATTTCTGGGCTACGCACAAAGACAATTACCACATATACAAGAGCCAGGGTCTGCCTTCTTTCACTGTGTTCGCTTGAGCGTGGGCCGAGAATATTAGCTGAAAAGCGGGCTGAGGTTCTCAATTTTTACGGCGGCTCTATCCGCGTCCCGGCACGAAGGGGTTAAGAACAGTAAGTTTGGTCCAAAATTTCAGACTCCTGGAACTGTGCACGAAGAGTCCAGTAACTTATGGATCCAAGCAGGGGATTCAATATCTCCCCACTCTGACACCCCAAAAATAAAGATAAATGAAATACCAGTAATAACATTGAAAAAATGACACCCTGTAAGGGTTAAGTGTATTTGTTCCTCAGTAACAAGTTGGTACCAGTATGTGTCTGCTGCCCGAAACAATCAGATATAAAAGAAATCTGACTGGCCTGAATCCCCCCCCTCCAAAAATTCCTGGATCCACCCCTAGAGTCCAAAACTCAAGGTAATGGGAACATTACAGTATATAGGCCTACACCTGGAAATAGTACGGTAGTAATTAGTTGGCGCCTGTCCAACACTCCTTCACTACAGCATACCTGTACATTTGTCAAAAGGAATCTAGTCTTGAACTCTTGATCTTCTACAAACTCACTAATCTATCAACAGTTACGCCACAGGACCACTGAATAGTGAATTTATGTATGCATTTGAAAAGTTGATCATGTACCATGGTACAAGGCTTCAGCATGTTCCGATTGACACCATTTGGCTTCGACCCGGGTGCACAGTAGTACCGAAGTGAAGACCCTAACGAAACCTGAACGATATGTAAGATTTTAAATTGGGCTGGGGAAATACATGTATGGGAAACCTTTACTTCTGGAACATTTTGGAAAATTTCATCAGCTGCAGAGTGAGTAACGTTGGCAATGGCAGGATTTTGTTGTCAAGACATTTTTCTGCACGCCTCAAAGTCTCTGTCAGGATTAATTTCATACAGTGATAAACGGAACGGGCACGGATGTGGTCATCGGAGCAACTGTACTGTGCGATCAGTGATCACACTGTCAACTGTTGATGACATCTCCATCAGTCAATCGCATTTTTTGTTCTAGGCTGCGGAATATCGTTTTGGAAGGGCAGAGTAAATTCACAACAAAAATATTCTTCCCAGTACATGAATGGGATCACCCGCATCATACCAGTATGTTTTGCATAATGGCTGAAAAACCTGAAAACATCCCGTCCATCTCCCCCCCTCAAAGTAATCCCTGAGAAAGAATTCAATTGGAACATCACAACTTTTTGAGCACCACAGGCCTAGGTGTCATAAACATCAATATCCCTTCACTTTTTAAACCTGTTCGTCCTTACATAGTACCCGTTTAAACCCTTTTCCTCACCAAAAGCCTGTCTAGAGATTTAACCTAGCACTCCCTTTAATACTTTTGGGTACTTGTGACAATGATATTGCCATTCTTACAAACTTACCAACTACCGGTGCATGGATTTAGACCTGGAACATTCTATTTTTACACACCAGACCATACAAACCAGATGGCCATGCAACTGGCTGATACTGACACTGATAGACTGATGGTAGACCTAACAATAGTTGTACACCCAAAAAAATCATATAAACCAAAAAATCATATGTTCGGAAGTGGGGCCTAGGCCACATATTGTAGGCCTGTAGAACATTCAACCACTAGCACTGACTAGTGCAGCGAATTTGTGAAAACAGTGGGTATAACAAGTGGGTGTAACACTAACAGGCCTAGGGCCATGAGGGCCCAGGGGCCCTAGAGAAAAATCTGCAGAAATCTGAAAAATCGTTTTTTAAAGGCAGTGTTCTGTGACAATTTGTGGATTAAATATGCTCCAACGATTCAGCAGGCTATTTCCGACCCTCCCAAAACAAGGCCACTCAGTACCAGCTAGTACGCGTTCATACTCACACTTCCAGGATCCGGTCCCCTTTGCAGATGCCTGCTCTCTCTGCTGCCCCTCCCTCCAACACCGCGCTAACGTGTTGCAGCGGTGCGTACAGCTCCCCGTTGATGCTCTTGAGCTGCCCACCCTCGCTGACCTGCCCCCTCACGTTGAAGCCGAACCCCGTGTCGCTTTTGACGATGGTCACCACCCTGGGGCTCTTGGATTTCTCTTGGGCTGTGGAGGACCGCTCAGAGGCGGTCGAGCCTTCGTCGTCGTCCACGTCCGCCATGTTCACACATGTCAGGTCGTCCTGCTGCCTGAGCCGATATCGCAATTGCTAGGGATGGCTCGTATCACGGCTGTCTCGCGCCGCAGACCTCTCGCAGATTAGCTGTGGAACAACCAATGTGGAGTTGAGTTATTTGAGTAGCGAGTTTCTTGTGGAAGAATAAACATAGACTTTTAATTCCAAAAATGACACTCGTTATCCAGCAGAAACGCAACCAAGGGGAAAGATGTAAATCGTGACTTAAGGAGCAATTCCTCTATTTTGCGAAGTTGGGACGCACGAATATCATGTGACTTGTAAGATCAACTGGAGAGGGCGCCGTACTCAAACAAGGACATGCACATGCAGCACATGGTGACTGACTATCTCGAAACACGGACTGCCGTGGCGATCACTCGAACCGTACCAAACATGAGGAACAGGTAAGTTACAAACACTAACAGGTGTCAAACGAACATTAGACGAATCAGGAAGGGAACGAGCACCTTAATTTTGGTCTGAGCAGTGATATAATGATATGTTACGATATCTTGGTTAAATTGCCTCTTAAAGCTCGAGTCAAGATCCTGTTTCCTGTTTCATTAATAAAACTGTACGTGTTACTTCCTGATTTTGAACCGCAGGTTAAAACGCCCTGGATCGAAATTGTTATTTAAAATACGAGAAATTTGGGTCTATCCAGAGTAGATCAGGTATTACAACTATGCAGTAACATTTGCCAAAAACTTCAAAAAGTCATATGTATGCAGAAATTCTGTTGATTACATAGATCACATGCTTGCCTACAGAATAGTGTCTATTTGCATGGAATTGTTTAAAAGGTGACTTAGACTAGAGTGATACTGATAGTACTCTTTACAGTGTATATTTTGCCGTCATCTGATGACACGTTATTTTTCTTTGAACGTTGAACTGAACAACTGATACGATATAATTAGCAAATTCACCCCCCTTGACCCGGTGATCACATAGCCTTTCGTCAAGGCCTTCATGGCTGTGTGTGTGTAACTGCAAAGTGACTGGACAGGTGACCAGTCACTTTTATGTAAATAGTTGAAGCAGATGAGTCTCTGAAAATAAATGGCATCCACTTCAAAGCTTATGCATTGTTTCCATCTGGTTTTTCATGAGGGCGATAAGTGGTGAGATGACAACTATGATGCTTGTTGGTGGGGTTGGTGACGTTGGCGTAATGCTAGAAAGTAGCAGTTCATCAAGGCCGAATGGTCAAAACAAAATGGCCGTGCTTGAACTATGGAGCTCAGTCTTACCACATCCCGTAGGTAAAGACGAAATTGTCATGCCCGTGTACAGATGCTTCAATAGCCTAACGATGCAATGGTTTTAACTCGGGAAGGCGAATTTTCCAGCAGCATATTCTAAAGAACTGTCCAAATACTGCTTAGACAACTAACCTGCGCTCACGGCTGCCGACACACTTGACACGCTCGCTATCTTTCGTATACTTTCAATTTGCATAATAGGTTAATGTATGCTAACCCCCTCGCAACCCCAACGGGGTAGCAAAAATCGAAAACATAAAGAAAAAGATAGGAAATTCCTGACAAGTTGGAAAAGGCCTCGTGGCTGCGCCACTCGTGCATGTGGTCTCTGGCCCAGCCGCTTTGCAGTTACACATAAACACAGCCACGAAGGCCTTGACAAAAGGCTAGTTATCACATAGCCGAGTGTCTTGCAGCACTAGCTCTGGTCCCCATCAGGACACAAGGAATACAAACTCACATTTCCCAAAGATTTTAGACATAAAATTGCTTAGTCCCCCAAAACCTTGACTGCTTGTTTTTGTCACAAAGGCGTGTCAGGACCGGTTTATGGTCTAGAAACTACTGTTTATTTAAAATGTTTTCCAACCTTTTGCACATATTTTTGCCATCTTGTATTTTACTGAGTGATAAACAAATATGAGCACTGTACACACTAATGTCACTAAACCCTCCTTTGTGAATATGTTGATTTCCTGTCCAATTCAGGGTAAAAATAATGAGCAGATTAAAAATGTTTTAGACTTGTACAAATCATGCAAAATGCTAAATTCTGTGACCTACATGTACTTGTACATAAGAGCAAAATTTGACAGTCAACAAGTTGAACACGTTCTTGATGTACCAGTAATTTTTTTTTAATTTTCATATCTTTCTGGTTTAAACATTATTGAAATGTGAAGTGAACTCAGGGAAATCTCACTGTCTTTTTGGGGGTTCACAGACTTTGAGTTTAGAGCTTGGAAAAACTGTCTAAGTGTGAACACTTAAAAACCACACCATGTTGGAGATATTTACCGTCATAAGACCAGTTCAAATGAAGTTTTAGGTAAACATTGCCACCCATTAGATTTTTTTAAAAACTTCTGAAAGCTTTCTTTATCCAATAAAGTGAATTTTTTAGGCAAACTTCGTGCCAAATCTAAAGTGCTCCTGACTTGCTTCCGCTCACAAGCAATGAACAGAATTCAATTTTGCTTAATGTACCACTTCTGTCGGATACCTATAACACTGTCAAAGCACATCATGTAAATCTTTTCTAGCTCCAGAATAGTCAAAAATGATATTCTGCATATTGGCATATTTAATTCATGCTACGGTACATGTACAATATTTGTGGTGTTATAAGCCGTGAAATACCGTAAAAGAACTTCCAAATAAATTTTGTATTTTGTAGTACCCGTATGCGCATGCATGTTTGTTTTGTCCTCTTCTAAGTTTAGTGCTTTTTGCCAAATTATGGTACCCTCTAGTCTCTTTAGATATGAAAGTTGGGAGTTCATAAAATATGAAGGAGAAATTTTCTGCCTCGCCGCCTGTTTGCAATTTCATTGATATTAACCTAAAAGTGTATGCAATTTTAACTGGCCAAGTTAGAGCTTGGGTGAAGATTTACGTATGCAGGGTTACTGCTGCCTAGAAAAGTCATGGAAATTTGTTTTGGTTTTCTAGGCCTGGAAAAGTCATGGAATTCGAAACCGTCCTTTAGGTGGAATGAACTCTATTTACAGGGACTGTTTCCAAGAAAAATGTGCATGTGTACATGTATTGTCCCCTTTTCTGCAATATTATGAAACAGTCTGACTTTTGTTCTCGTTTATTTATTGCTGAGTATTACTATGCAGATTTCTGTGTCATGAATACTGTTATGTTTCATCCCTATACATACAGTACCTTACGTTTATATTTAAACATTTGCTGCCATTGCATGCTATGTGTAATATAAAGGGAAACAAACTGTGCCACATTTAACCAGCTGGAACTGAATGATAGACACAAATAGCAGCTGAAACAAACGTTTTTACAATAGAGTACCGAAGTGTGACGTCACTTTTTGACTGGACAGTTCACCTGCATCAATATTGCACACAACATATCGGTACAGTGGCTGTTGTGAAGCAGTAGGTAGAGTACATTGAGTGAAACCAGATTGTCTCTGTTCCCTGAAAAGTGTTCACACCGAGTCTGTGATTGTGTGCATGAAAGATGATGTTCAAACTTTCCATAAGGCATTTGCTACTGGTACGGTTTTTAAAAAATTTCCTGAACCTTAGTGACCAGATCCCACGAAAATGAGTACTGATCATAGCTCATTTGGAAGCTTTCTGGCTCTTGCTTACATCAGAAAGAGCCACCTCAGGTCTTTGATGTGGATGCACCGGTATCGACCAGTTTGGCATTGCCGATGAGAAGTGGCGTTGTTTGGGTGACAAATTGAGGGGGTTCTTATTGAATTCCATTGTGCAAAGAGTCTGTGCGAGGTGGTCAGAGGAAAAGTGGCTCAGGTGACCTGCAATTTATTTTGCAAGGCTGGGTCACATTACCTTACATGTAAGTCAGTTTGTGTTCCGGATTAGAATGTGGGCCATAGCGGGGAGATTTTTTTACCTTGATGGAATCTTACATACATATATCTCCAGTAGGTTTACAAGCTACATGTACACTCAAGGATATTCTTTTGAGTAAATTAAGTACAGTGTATTTGTAACTTACACATGTACAGTACATATACGTACATTTGTGTGTGTTCTTTTCAAAAGTGAAAAGGACAAGCCACAAAATAAATCATTTTTTAAATCATTTGCAACCTATTCTGTCATAATTTTGACACAATGAAAACTCCTTTAGACCCTAAGGTATTAGCAAAAGAATTGCATCAATCTATTTTGCTTTTTAGAAAAAGGAACGGGGACCTCTTCTCGTCCCTCTCTTGAAGAAAACTTTGACGAGGAAAATTTTAAAATTTTGACTTGGCCATCACTGTACTTGTTCATGTTGTTTGTTGTTTTGGTATATTGCATTGTACATGTTGGTTGACACTGCCTATATTTATATCCAACCACAAACAAAATACAACTTATTTAGCATACATACAATAAAGGAAGTGGATATGATTATGCAAATGAAAAGCATAAGGAAAATTTAATGAAAAAACAAAGCCATAAAAAGCCTTTGCCAATGGCAGGTGCTGGAAGAATACTGTGAAACATTCAAACGTTATTAACTGAAACAAAATCTATAATAGAACAATTATGGGGACATTAAGACTCAGTCATAAAAAAATGCGCTGGGAACCCTCGGTTTATGGAAAACAAAAAAAGTGAATGAGCCATATTATACATGTGAATAGAAAGTGCTTGTATAGTTGTGTAAGGAAAAATAGCTTACTACTAAATGCAATTATTTTTTTCTTTGGAGGTAGGGTTAACTAGCTGTGATAGTTATGGATCCTCTGTTCAGTGAAGCGTACCAGACGTTGATCATTGAACCGTTCTATGGTGGGTCACATCAGCAGCTGGTCGACCTGCTCATGGCCAACTTGCCTTACTCAGTCAAGCACACGCTGCCGGCCACTAAATGGCATTGGAAGGCCAGGACGTCCGCCCTGCACTTTGCCCAGGTCATTCCCAGGAGCGAACACTATAGGTGGGTGGAGTCCGTTTAAACCCCACCTTTCTATAGCCATCCTCTGGGACACCTTGTATTGTCCTCAATGATCTTCCTGTAACTTTTATCAATGGCTGTGATCAGTGCCTAATTTAACAACGTTCAGCAAGAAATGTACCACTCACTGAGGCCGAGTCTTTTGGAATAACTGAATATTGAAATATTTGACTTTGCAATCGACAAAATATTCAAATACTCAGTTGTACCAAATTCCTGCAAAAGCAGAAAAAATTGCATATTTTTACAGAAGGTAACAAAGAAAAACTTTGAAAATACTTTTTGGCCTTATTGTTGGTCATAGGCATTCAACTGAAATGTTTTTCTGGTTAATTTTTTCTCTTCAATTCACTGTGAGAGTTGGTTGCAATTGTACTGAATCATTCATACGTGCTTGTCCAGTGACTTTCAGCGTACACACTGATACCTGCAGGATGCAGTGATGTAGTCAAGTACTTTTTGAAAACCAAGTTCTCTACCAAATATTTAACTAGTTAGGAGGGAACAAAGCTGAAGTTCATCGGCATTTGATGGTACATGCCTAAAGATAAGATTACAAAGCAACATAATGACTTCAGACCATCACTGTTTGTTTAAAATTAACTTTTTAGGACAAAAGTACTCGGAAAGTACTCGGCCGGGTACTTTCTGAGTACTTTTCTCCTTAAAACTTAAATTTTACACAACTGGGAGTGTCTGAAGTCTAACATTTATTTTGTAATCTTACCTTTGCACATTTACCATCAAATGCCTGTGCACTCTGGCTTTATTCCCTCTTACCCAGTTCAGTATTTTGCAGAGAACGTTGGTACTCGGAAAATACTCGACTGCAACACTGGCAGGATGTAGTACTAATTCACATAATTGCAGACCCACGATATTGTAACCACAGTAACAGTGATTCAGCTTCATTTTCAGGTGATAACTGGTAGATTGCATAATCTCAGCGATCCTTGTGCATTGCCCCCTCCAGGGTCCTGTTTTCCAGCAGTGTCTTGAATCTGGCCGAGTTGGTAGCCATGAGAACAGACCTGGCCGGCCTACACAAAGTCTTGTACTTCCATGAGAACCAGCTTGTCTATCCGGTCCGGAAGCAGCAGGATCGAGACTTTCAGTATGGCTACAACCAGATCATCTCTTGGTGCGTTATGAAATTCAAATTCTCTGCCACATCAGCTGGCTATATTTTTTTCCTTCTCAGCCTAGTATTGAGCTGTAGTTGGGTACGAAATATTCGTCTTGATTGAAGAAACACGGTTTCCCGTTCTTTGTTCCCATAATTGGGAAACTCCAATAATGTGAATTTTTCAAACACATCTCAGTGTGGAGTGGCTTATTGAGGTTTGTTTGAAAACATGTGAAACTCTAACTATTCTTAGATGTAACATGCAGATGTATCCAAGTGGAGAATGGCTCAATTGGGATGGTTTAGAGTGTTAACCCTAACCCCCTAGGTCCTTTTTGCTAGGGACCCTCCTCAATCCTCCAATTTGGGGGTGAAAAAATTGGGTTCTCCCTCAATCCTCCGAAATCTTCCAAAATTTCTTGGAAATGTTCTTTGGAGGTGTGCCTACCGCCTCAATTCTTCAAAATCCTCCAGCAATTCCTGTCAGTGTGTTGAGGCACTCTTGAGCAGTGCGGTTGATTCAAAAGAAATATGGATAGAATTTTGAAACTTTTGTTTAAAGGAACTTTGTTACTATGTTTTTGTGTAACTCATTTTGCAAGTTGTCCAGTTTCTTGGGCTGTCTGTGCTATTGGCTGTTGCCACTGCTTTCAGTCACTCATTGAAAGCCACAAGTACAGTACGTTGTGAGTATTGTTATTTAGTGTTGTCAAATCTACTAGATGGAAGGCTTAACCACTACCTGCCGGGGACTCCGAAATCGGAGCCGTATGGTTTATATGCGTGGCCGGGGTCTCCGAACTCGGACAAAGGAAACAGGGCCCTGTAACAAAAGACAGTACTCGTAACAAAAGACCAGGCTGCTGGGCATTACCGGCATTTTTCACTCTCAAAACTGGTGATAATCCAGCATTATTTTGAAACCGTATACCAGGGTTTGGGGCATTGAGAGCAAGTGGATCTCCACCGGGGACAAAAGCGCTCCACCACCACAGCGATGAGCCACACAGCACCGCTGCACACTAATCTGGCCCCTATTGAAAAGAGGTCAGCAGTGCACTGAGCCAGGTTCGTGAACAAAAGACAGTTGTATAACACCGCACAATCTGGGCTCTGTTCACAAGGCTGCAGGCCTGGCAAAAAAACTCGGGCGTCAATGAAAGTCACCTGTCAACTTAGAGTAGTGCCTAAAGATTACTTGGTGTGGCTGTAAACGACCGTTAAATGGAATGATGAATTTTTGAAGGATTTTGAAAACGGAGAAAATGATAGTCATGCTGGCCCAGCATCATCAACGTTGAAAAATGCCCCAGCACGAAGTGGTTAATGCACCGCTGTGTTGCAGCGGTAGGGCAATGGAAAAAATGGACAGGTTAGGGGATGGACATCAGGACTGGTTAATCTCTGTATTTCACATCCAAGATGACTTTGAAGGTTTTATGTTCTATTCTGTCCCCAGCCTCATTGCAGACACCATCCTCTTCAACTCTGCCTACAACATGGAGTCCTTCCTGACTAGCATCGACTCCTTCCTGAGCCTGATTCCGGTGTCGGGCTACAAGTCCAAGGGCATGCACAAGCCCATCCGGCCCAAGTGCAGGGTATTGTACTTCCCCTTGCAGCTGCCCGAGCTGGACACTGTATCCCCGGGGGAGCCCAGCGGATGCCAGCCGTTCCTGCCGGGCCAGAACATCAGACGCGTGCAAAGCGAAGATCCGGCTGAGGTAACCACAGGGAGCCTTCGAGATTCGGACCCTAGGTGCACGCTGGCAGAGGATGCTGATGGACACGAAGAAGATTGGTTGGACACTGCTGCACGACCGAAATTTGGGAACTTCCGCTACGCCAGACGGGTCTCGAGGGAGAACTTGGAGAATGACAAAAAGGGCAACTGCGTAGCGGATGCAGCCACGAGGAGAAAGCAAAAATCTTCAGCGAGTAGGAGCAGGGAGAAGGAGGATACCATGGCCCAGTCTCATGACCAGGCCCAGTCACATGATAAGGCCCCGTCACATGACAAGACCCAGTCACATGACACCAGTCACTTGGCAGCTGGGGAAAGGAGAGCCATGTGGCGATCAGGTTCCCAGAAACCACTCCATATACTCTGGGCTCATAGATGGTAACATGAAAATACTCAACACTCTTTGATCAAGTCTGGCTTCAACATTCTGTTCAGGATTGGTCACATACACATACTCTTAGTTGAAGGGATGTTTTAACACAGATACTAATTCTTTGTGTCTCTTCTCCATTAGACCTTTACACTCCTTGATACAGTCATAGGACAAGAAATCATTCTTGCATTTTTAAGTTTAATTGTGGTCAGTTTTATGAATACCCTGTTTGTGGGAAAGGCATTTATGTGCATGTGCAACTTAACGCGTGTGGTACTAACCACACTAATGGCTGCAAATTCTGATCACTGGATCAGTCCTTAGACCTTTTCCATATGCAGCAGCCGTCTTAATAATGGCTTTTGTCATTGAGTTAAGTTACAGTTAACAAACAAGAGTTACATGCAAATATTTTGGGGAGCAAAAGAACATGCTTCAAAGTACCTGTAAAAAGATGATTTTATCCACATTTTTGTAATTGTCCCCCCCCCACCTAAAAAGAATCAAATCTATTTGAGTTAAACATATACCAAATCATTGCACCTTGAAGTATTTGCCAGTATGAATACAGATACAAATTGTGGACATGTGACAATAAGATCTTGTCTTCCTATTTGGATCAAAGTGCATTAAAGTCATTTTAGTGCTTTTTGTTCCAAAAGAACTATATTATTATTCATTCAGAAGTTCTGAAAATGCTTTATTGCCTTTTCTGCTCCCAGGGAGCATGACAAGAACCCAGATCTGTTCCTCCACACCTTGATGAAGTTACACGACGCAGGCCTGGAGTTCCGAGTCTCAGTATTAGGGGAGCACTTCAACGAAGTACCAGGTAGCTTCAAATTAAAGTCATAACCACCCCTCCCCCGAAATCCTGTATTGCTTTAAAAGTACCCAAACAGCTAATGCCTTCAGGCATGATCTACCTTGAATGTAATTTTGGTTTCTTCTCTACCAACTACCAAAAGATTTTTTTCCTGACTACTCCAACTGTTGGAACATTTCAAACTGTTGGGGTTATGAATCAGATCTGTTGTGTCAAATCTCAGTCATTCACTGCTTGTCCGATTTATATCCTAACAGAATGGGCTGTCACTGCACATCATGTTGATAAATAATGGGCATTTCACCTACTTGCATGTTACCTGTACATAAAGGCAGGTTCATACTTGGTGTGGCAGCGAATGCGGATGCAAATTTGTGACGTCAGATCAAATATTCACATTGCAAATTGGTAAAAGTTGAACACGTTTCAACTGGAGTGGAATTTTGTAGCAAATCTTTTGTGACATCAAATTCGCTTCACTGTCGTGTTTGCCTGAAGTACCAACCGACCTTACTGCTTTTCAGACATTGGTAAACTGACTCCTAAACCAAGGTCACTGAAGGGTTAAAAATGTAAGTTTCAACTGTTACTTGGAAGTTATAATGGACCATAGGAGATAAACTCACAAAGGGAACAAAACACTTTCTTGGGTGGTTAGTCGTTTGGTCAGTTCTGCCCGTGAAAAAGAGCCAGAAGGAAACGAAACAATGCCTCGTCCACTAGGTTCCAGGATATTTGACCACATGTATGTGTTTAATGTAAATCTCTCCCCTTTACAACACAGAAATATCCTTATTTGAGAGTTTTTCGTTTTTCCTCGCCTTATAGAAATTTTTGCTGAAGCCAAAGCCAAGTTGCAGGACCGGATTGTCGATTGGGGTTACCAGTCCAGCAAGGAGGACTACTACCGTGTGCTATTTGCTGCTGATGTGGCTGTGTCTACGGCTGATCATGAGTTCTTTGGAGTTGCAATGTGAGCGATTGACTTAGAATACAAATTTATAGCTCCCTCTCTTCCAAGACCTTAGCCGATGCATGTGTTCACGGATTTATTGCATTATTTGAGGAAGTACTGTAGTTTTCTGGGAAGAGAGTAAATATCTCAAAAATGTGTATTTTATTTTTTTATTTTTATTGAAATAATATTTTATATGCTGAGATTCCTTGCTTGACATTTTGTCAATATAAAAACTTTTGGGTGTCAAGATTTCTTTTATTTTTAATCTGCAGGTTAGAAGCAGTGCATTTGAGGTGCTATCCGCTCTGCCCTAATTGCCTGGTATACCCTGAAATATTCCCCAGTAAGAAAGTCATCTTTTCTTACCTAAGTTTGACCACGTTTGACAGATAGCAATGGGAATAATACAGGAGAGTGTTTCGAATGCCTGTATACCCAATTTGTTGGGAAGAAAGAACAGTGACAGTACAGAATCAGAGATTAGGGACAGAACAGGACAAAGGAGTGCAGATTAGAGGGTTTCAAGGAGGCATGGTATTGACTGGAGGAAAGTTGGGGGAAACAGGACAGAATAAAGACATGACTGGACAGACTAAAAGTAGACAAGAGTGGGCAGATATTGACAGTAAGGGAACACAGTACAGTAGTACAAGACAGGATGGAATGTGGCTGTACAGGTTGTGACAAGACACGACCATGGGATTAAACACAACATTGAAGAGGTATGACACAGCAGGGCATGACAGGACAGAATGTGACAAGAGAAGACAGTGCTGTTCAAGAAGCAGTGTGCACAATGCTGACATAACCGCCAAGAACAAAGTAAGACAGGACACTTACAGTATTTCATGACAGGGCTGGACTTTGCCACTCATAAAACAAGAGATGACACAGTAGAAAAAAATGAGGGATAACATGAAGTATTCATGATGAACATCTCGAAAGATACACACCTTGTTTTGTCCGAAACAGGGTTTCTCTTTTTCATTTTGGTCATTTGTTGTCCACAGAGCAGTACTTGTACAACACTTCCCAGCAGCTGTTTAAGAGATTGCGAGAGTTTTGTAGGCACCCACAGCTTGTCCGAAAACACGATCTCCAGGTTTGTGGAGCACATCGCACCAGGCATTTTATCCAAACGATTGCTCAATGCTGATTTCGTTTGCTGAGGGACACCAAGCAGGCTATCATGCAGGATTTAAGCTGCCATTTATTTCCAGATGCCCTGTATGTGACCGTTTACCACAACAGGTCTCTGTTTGCATTGGGCTGACTGTTTGCTGTGCAGTTTATGCAAGTGGCATAAGACCGTGGACTTATTGTTCTGGTTCATTTGTTGTAATTGTATCTCATGTGAAGCCCATGAGTGGCTGTCTTGGGAAAACCACTTTTTTTACCACCATATCCTCCAATCTGAGAAAGGCCCTTCAAAACCCATGGCATTACTGTTCCAGAGTGGAACAGAAGCACTCTTAACTTTTCTACTGAAGTCAGTCATATGTTTCTAATTTTAATCCAGATCTAGAATTTTCCTGAGCAGTGATCTTTTTTTTTATTTTGAAGTTTTGGCATCACCAGAAGTAACTCAACATAATTTTGTGTCTGTCATGCAGGTTGACGTCAGACAGTATTCCTGGGAGGTCTTGAAACACGACTACCTAGAGATCTTGTCCTCTTCCTCTGCCACCGTTACTATGAAGACATTTCCTCGCTCATCATTTGAATATGAAAAGGAAAGCAACCAGTCAGTTACCCAGCAGAATAAAATGATCTTCCAGGCTGCCGGCCGAAGGGAAATTGCACAGCCATCAGCCACTCGCGATAGCAAGGCACTCACCCGGTCAGCCAGCCAAGAAGACAGAGCAGTCCCCCAGTCTACAATTCAAAAGAGCAAGGCACTTGCCCAGTTAGCTGCTCATCAGAACAAGACACCAGCCATTGAACAGCCAAAGCCAGTGTCCCTGTCGACTACTCAACAAGCAAAAGCTATAGCCTTGTCAGCCACCGAAAAGTACAAACAATTACATAATCACCCACCCAGTAATACCAAGCACTAACGTAGCCAATCAACCAACTGTCAAAGTGTCAAAAGTCACATTCAAGTTCAACAATGGTCATATCCCAGTCAACCCTCCCACAAAGGCCATGTATTCCAGTCAACTTACAGTTAAAGGCTGTTAAATTAACACTTAAACTATATTTGTTTGTGTCAGCCACTCAACACTTGAAAGCCATGTCCTTGTCAAACACCCAACGGTTAAAGGCCATATCATTGTCAAACAACCAAATCCTAAAGGCCATACCCTTGTCAAACACCCAACAGTTAAGGCCATATCCTTGCAAACACCCAACAGTGAAAGGCCATATCCTTTTCAAAAACCTTACAGTCTAAGGTCATAACCTAGTCACCTGCCCAGCTGTCAAAAGTTGAGTCAGCCAACAAAAATCGAAGGCCATATCCCAGTCATCAACCAAGAGCAGTCATTTCTCAGTCAACCATCAACAGTCAAAGGCCATATACTAGTTGAGTAGACAAAAATTAGAGCCCAGTTGACTACCTGTCAAAGGCCAGTTTAATCCCAGACAACCACTTACTAGTCTGAGGCCATATCCCAGTAATTCGCAGTTCACCTAATTATTAAATGTATTATCCCAGTAATTTACTGTTATCCAACCACCAAAGACCATGTCCCAGTTAACTACCTCGTAGACCATGTAAACCACTAAACCGTCAAACAAGACAAATATCTCAGCTAACCACCCACTGATGTCAAAGGCCAAATCCCAGTCTAGGATCAAATTTGTAAGGGTCAATACCCCTTTTTGAGCACCCAATTTCAGTCAACCTAAAGCGCAAGAATTTCCCCAACCATGCATCCAGTGATGCCAAGCACTCATCTCTATGGGCAACCTACATTGAAGGCCATTTTCCGCCCAGCCATCCAACTGGATGATGGCCAGAACTAGGAGGGGTAACATTAGCGGACGTATTTGTTAACAGAACAGCTCCTCCCGTGCCTGTGACTATTTTTTTAATGCAGTAAACAAGCAACAGGGTCAACTAGTTTGTTAAAAAAAACAACTGTAAAACCTTTTTATTTAATGTAAGCATTCTTTGATTAATAAAGTGCCTGTATTTTAATTTATGCATTTTTGAATAACTTGTATTTTTCAATTTTTTCCAATGCAGTATTATGCCAACTTGCAAATATTTTGCATAACTAACTAAATTAAGAACTATCAGGACATACTGAATGGACGTAGATATTTTCATGCAATTGCTTGCCATATGAATTTTGTAAAATCTTTTACCATTTTGTATCTGAAAGTTGCAAATTGCGGCTTGAAATGATACACTCTGACGGCATCATCTACGTGTAAATAACTGTACCCGTTTTACATTTCAGCGATGTAAACCTTGAAAATGACTTTGAAATCTCGTATTTGTTCACCAGTAACCTTGTGTGGTCACTATATAGAGGCTCGTTTGCAATTTTTTCCAGCTTGATGCATTCACAGTGCACTGTTTTTCCTTGTAAATCTATAAAAGTGCGGAGCGAGGATTAAAAGTAAACATTTTGTGGAGGCGGACAGTTTTGTTAACAGTAATACAATACTTTTTTCTTTGACCCACATTTTAAAGCCTTTTCTTTTTTTGGATGAGAATCCAAGTGGATTTATTTTGCAGTTGTGATTAGGTTTTATTTCGGGGAGGAAGGAAATCTCCCCTCTTCGTTGGGTCATTATGTTGGACTTAGTTTTTGTGCATAATGCTTGTGTGTGCTAATGTACGAAGATTGGAGGAAAAGCTATATGTGGGTGGAGCTGACGAAAATTGAAAGGGTGGACTGCAGTACGAAGGAAGAGTTGGATAGCTAGTGTAATTATGGAATGTTTCTCGAATGCTTTGATTTTAATAAGCTATACCAAACGTTGAGCTTTCTCCTAAGTCATTTTGTTTATAATTACGCATAAAATAGAAACTAACTCGTGTTGCCTTTTAACAGTGAGCAATTTTTGTTCCGCACAAATCAAAGATATGTTTTCAGGTGTGCTTTTCTGATTTTCAGTACTACATATGTAACATTTGCATGAGTCATTCTATACAGTCGAAGTAATCACTTTTGTTAAAAAATAAAATATGCATTGACTTTCTAACGATTTTTCTGTGATTTTTTAATGATTGGCTGTTGGTTGGTTGTTGACGTAATTTAGAGCCTCGTGCTAGAGCTAGCGATGTCGAGCGTGTGATTCAGACGGAGGCCCGGGGCGAATTTGAGCATTGCAGCAACCTGAGGACAGCTCTTGCCCACATTCGTTTCTGATCACTGGCGTTAGGGTTTTTAGGGGGGGTTCAAGCAGCGCATGCGCTGGTTTTTTTTTAATTTTAATTTGTTTTATTAATAAGTTATTTTATTTATTATTTATTTTATTTATTATCCACTTAAAAAATGTTGGGGGGGGTTCACTCTTGTAGTGAACTGAAGCAAGACATAGGTCTGCGTGCTTGAAGAAGCCTAAAAATAGAAGACGAAGGAGACATTTTCAGTTTCAGAGGTGAAAAGAAAACGTCCAAACGACACTCCGGGGGAATGCACGGAATCAGGCCAGAGAACCCTATCCACGGTCTACATGCCGCCTTGAGAAGAAAACCACGATTACAACTCCCGCCCGCCCACAATTTTCCAGAGAGGAAAAAACACCCCTGGGCGACATTCTGACATCGCTCACGTTGCACCTGCTGCTAGAAGAGTGCCTCCTCTTTTAACACTGCCGACGTGAACTTATAAATGCAGTGACACTGCAGACAGGTAAATTTCCCTAGACTTTCATGCAGTTAACATTGGGCTATCTCAAAAATTTACAATTAATGCATACCATATCATAGATACCAAAAAGTTTCACGTGCAGTGAATATGTTTAGTGTGAGCGCTTATTTAGATTTAACAAAAATGACAGCAGTTTAATGTAACAGCTGATTCTGAAAGCCCCAAAGCTAGGGAAAAAAACACCCGGTATGGGACTTTAACCCATGACCCTCAGATTAAAGGTCTGATATCTTATCCCCTACTGAGCTAACCGGGCTACCAATTTTCTGTCCACTTTCGATAAAGCCCCGCATTAGAAGCATATCGATTATTGAAGACCAATGCAAAAGAGAGAAGCAATACCCTTCAATGATCAAAACGAGGAACATGTACCCCAGATATTCACTAAAATAAATTTAAAAGCAGTTGGAATGTTGCAAAGGCAAGCAAATAAGCAAAGTTTAACCGTCAGCCAGTGATTAACATAACAATTGGAGCCAGTGTTCCTGCCATTCTGCTCTCTCCCTACGTGTCAATTTTCAAACACTGAAGACTTGGATGATCGATTGTCGAGTGAGCTCCTTATGGACGGAGTGGGCTAGTAGACTAGTATACTAGAAAGCGATTATCGTCATCAACACCACGAAGTAGTTTATAGATGTGTGCGCCGCTTCAGTGCGTATTTTACAGATATGTGTCATTTTCACCAAGTAGCATGCACTTTGAGCCGTGCGGCACGTGCTCCGTAAATTGTCGTTTTGAGGAATTGACCTTTTCCTCTATTTAAACAGTTTAAACGAGTTTTAAGATCATCTTCCAGTGAAGTCACATATTTACGGGTGAATCAAATCATTTTAGACCTTTCAAAAAGTTTCTATCCATGCTATATTGACAAAACACACGAGTGCTACTTCTTGAAAACGAAAATCGTTCGATTAGGCCTATATATCAGTGTACCGATGTGCGCACTCACACTTGAGTGCTACTGCGTGGTGTTGGTGACGATATATATATTTTGCACAACACGCTGGAGAAATTATTTCAAAGATGGATTTGCGCTAGGGAGATGTAAACTCGACTGGAGGAACTCGACTTGAATTAAGGCCATATTTGTGGCTCTGGATGATTTCTTTTAAGGAAAGCCCGAAATTTCAATAGGCCTAAGGGAAGTTTCAAAGAGGCGGGAAGACTAGACTAGTGTCCTCCCAAGACTGGCAATAAAACTATTTTCTCCTGAGAAAGTACATGGTATATCCCCAGGCAGCTGTGTAGTAACAAAAAACACGTTTATATTCAGGAAACAGCAGTGCCCCCAGAAATTATGAGATTGAAGGCTAATGGACTTGAGGCCTCTTCCAAATGCTCTGTTGCGGTTCTTGAAACACCGCGTGGTAACCACGGTTATATACGTACGAAAGCCCAATCGTGCCTCTGAAGTATCAATTTTAAGCCACACTAATTCGTTTTAACGAAATAGTGTCAGGCTGAAAATTGGTCCTTTATTGGCGCGATTGGGATTCGTAACCTTATACGCAAACAATTTTTCTATGCGAGTGGGGACGTGGGGTTTTGGATTCATATGGCATGTTAACAGTACAGGGCCGTACAAAATCAATGTTATGCGCTGATTGCTTTTGGGAAATTAGGAAAGGAAACTAATAATCGGGACTTATCCGCCCCTCAAGGGAACTGTTCATTGAAATAGTAAAGAGGAATCCTTGACACATAGACCTTGTATAAGTCAGACTTTGCTTCGATAGGAAAACAAACAAAATCCCAGTATTTGTAAATTGGCAATAAAACAAAGTTTTTCATTTGAAATGAAAGTGGTCGACTTGAATGGTTTCTCTTTTTTTCACCTGATCAATAATTTGGAAACCTATACTTTTTATTGAAATATTTTGAATGACTTCTAAACCACAATATATTGACACTCGCGTGACATTTTCTTTAAAAAAATGGATCGCCCAGTATGGGACTTGAACCCATGACCCTCAGATTAAAAGTCTGATGCTCTACCGACTGAGCTAACCGGGCTCTCTGAGGTTTCCTGCGGGCACAAAATTGTTACGTCGATCAGCCGATAACAAAATAGGCCTATATTCGAAGAGGGGTTGCTCCTTGACAATGAATAAGCTATACCTGACCTAGAAAGATAGAGGAGTGACTTTTATACTGTTTTTAATGTCGTTTTATAACATAATTTATGTTGTTTTATAACATTTCTATGCCTGTAAGAGAAATTCTCAGTATTACCAAGGAGGACGTGACAATGGCCCATCACCTCTTGGGTCTAATCTTAGGCTAAAACTTTACACGATTGGCTAAAAAGTCTCACACCATCTGTTTTTGGGGCCGAGGAAAGTTTGTTCATGTTATGTTTCTTTTTCTGTCCTGTTTTTCTTTTTAATGACTTTCCGATCTATGGATTAGCAGAAACGGAAAAGACTGATCTCTCAGTTTTGAGACTTTCAAGAATAGGCTGTTGTCAACGTGGTGAACGAGATAACTCGGATGGATGTGTTAAGCAAATGCAGGACAACAAGATAATTTGATGCGATAAATCGTGTACATACAATATCTTGGGGCACATTCCTAAACAGAAAGTGTTCCTCAGCCATTTTATGTGCTTTGTAAAAGTCAGCAAGAAATCTGCGAATAGCGGTAGGCCTAGGCCTATGCATCGTATATAGTACCGTTTGGCCATAATTCCCGTTTTGTCGAAAATGTTTTGTGCGCAGGCGTTCAACAGTTGGTACCATTATTCGAAGCCAAACAATAAGATAAATGCACTGCAAGCTCAGATATCACGTGTCCTAACCTACTCTGGGAAGAGACGTTGCTGGGTATGCATTACATTTCAGCACTGTCTTGGTCCCACGAAAAACGAGGCTGACAACATACTGTGCATGCCCCGTGCCCGTTCTTGAATGATGTGAAACTTGACATGACCCAACTTCACAAGCCCGCACAAAACAAAATAAAAAAGAAGACGCTCCTTCGAGCCGGATTCGAACCAGCGACCTATGGATTTTTGCCGGTAACGTACCGTGCTTTTAATCGTACCAAGACCTGCCTACAGTCCACCGCTCTTCCAACTGAGCTATCGAAGGACACACCACTGAATGACGTCTTTGGCAGAGTGAAAACCACCACCGTCTTTTCACGAAAACGTTTTGGTCCGCTCTGGATCCGTATTCGTTGAACGCGTTCAGTTTCATTCCTTCAGAGAAACAATCTCTGCAAGTTTGTATACCACACAGTGTGACGCAAAGCGCACCCAAAACACGTGTTATAAGTATTATAGGGTCACAAAGGTAACTATATAAAGTTAATGGAAGTGTGTATGCCTACCCTGTTTCATAGCAAGTTACGCCAGGGAAGGTACGTATACAAGAAGTGTTTAATACTGGCCCAATGCCGAAAATGCCCATTCGGCTCAGGTATTTTTGGCGTCCATTCTCCTGATCCGAACGTTTAAGACCGGCCAGGCACCTATTTATTTCCTCAGTAAGCACACTACTCAAAAACGTCAAGGACCACTTTTTATTTCGTGTATACTTTTTATATGAGATGTTTTACTGCTGAATGTCTCTTGCACCATTGCACATTTTCAAATTTTTTGATTCCAATGAGAACACCATTTAGACAAAAAAAAAAATGAAAGCTCATTGGTTGGAAAAAAATACAAGTAAAAAAAAGTGGCCCTTGACGTGACGTTTGTTGAGTAGTGTAATTCTCACCGTAAAAACGTCGAACCAGTAAAGCCCACCAGCTCTGCTATAAGCGTCTTTCCAACCGGTGCCGCGCATGCCCGTTCTTGTCTCCTCATGTATTCATTTCATATCATTCCTCCAAATCAATCAATAAATAAATAAAACCAAAAATTAATTAATGCCTTTCCATACCAGCAATTATGAAACACTGGCAGATGGGGGGGGGTTACTCCCAAGGAGGAATTGTGTAGCAATTTGAATTGGCATTATTTCTTTTTTCCCTCCTTCAAAAAGCGTGTAAAACGCCCCGAAATTTAGACTCAACCCTCTGAAGGCAATAAAAGATTACCGGAAGAAATTCCCAATTCACCACCCAGAATTGTCCCCCTCCCCCTGTCCCTCACATGGTTCTGGATCCGCCCTTCCCTCTGGATGGTTTCCGTCATTTTGACACCACCCTTTAGAAGCGAACTGAGAGGCACCGTGAAAATAATAGACAATACCCCTTTTTCATCGACGCAGGCGTCTGCAAACAAGCTCCTGCTTGATATCAAGATGGTTAACATAGCAAAAGTCGGCTTAAGGTTTGGCTCAAGGGGCGGGGAAATAACTGTCAAGAAGGTTTTTGAACAGGACTGCCTTTTTTGTTGTTTTGCTTTAATTTCTAATTTTTGATGGCTGAAGGGGTGGAAACAACCCAAACCAATGTCCTACACTCACCAGTGCATTGTTTTTGTTAGCCTATACACTATTTCAACTTTGCGGAATGCGATTGTGCGATTTTTACTCTGAGTTATTAAACAGCATGAGAACGCCCACCTGTCTAAATAGGGGTCGTGACGGAAATAGAATCTGTAAAGTACCATTTTTCATCTTGTATCAAAAAGGAGATGTACGCCTCTGCTGGATCACAAAGATGGATCACACACACTCACATCACGGTGCCGTTGTTACAAATACATGTATAAGAAATCAGTTTAAAAGATTTTGCTGGAGAACACCATCTTTTGGGTCCTGTTTAATTGGCAGCCCGATCTCGCGGTAAGCAAGATGATTAATGTTGCCTGGCTTCTCTGTTAATCATAACTTCTTCTCGCCTTGCCGCTGTTACGCAGGACATTTGCGCAAACAAGCCTGGGCAAACCTCAGGCCACTCGTTCCTGGATTCTAAGTACATGTACGTTAATACGGTCCAATCTGTACGGAAACATTTACCACCACATGCATAAAATTATTTCCGTACGTATGTGAATAAGTACGTGAAACTGTCACATACGAGTAGAAGTGAAAAAATATGGTTCTGTTGTCCGAATGTAAAGCACTTGTCAAAAAGCAGCATTCCTTCGAGCCGGAATTGAACCGGCGACCTATGGATGCATGCTTGCACTTGACTACAGTCCACCGCTCTACCAACTGAGCTATCGAAGGATGTACGTTTTGAACTGGACCTTATATTTGCTAGTATTATAATTTTAGTTCATGTAAAGGTACAAGTTTTCGATTAGGAAACAAGAAAAGAAATAAAGTTTACAAAAGTGCTGGATAATATGGTAGGCCTGCATGAAGTTAATTTCATGTTCTGACAGAAAATTATGTTTGATTTAACCTACCAGAGCCGGGTTATTTTGGCCCATCTCATAGCCGGGGTGGAATTCTGCCCCCCCCCCAACTCGGCTGTGCCGCAATTGAGTATTTTAATGCTTAGCATGCATGTATGTGAAAAAACTCCTTATTACAAATCGGACGTTTGAACTCAATCAAACGTATGTTTTTTCGTCTTGTGGCCATTTGAAGCTACAGGCTACATGCGCGGTAGCCCGCTTACATTGAGAACCGAAATAGAAAAATATACCCAAAATATAGCCAATATAATTTTGGCTGACCTTTCTCTGAAAAATTCACTCTACGCAAGACCATTGTATTCGATTTCCTCAAAATTGGTGTCAAAATGACCGAAACGAGTTACTCTAAAAACTTCGAAAGGCTCAGCTCCTGAAAAAATGCACTGCGGCGATATCGAATGAAATATCGATGGGGATGAGGCGGCGGCTTCCATCCAAGCTCTGTAAGGCCGATACAGAATATGGGCCTTGAGAACAGGGAAAGGTTAATTCATTTGAGCCAGAGACGAACCAGATACCTACAAGCAAGAATAAGCAAGCTTCGTCCACTGTTCGTGTAGTTTTGAACAAGCGAGCAAAAATTAAGCGCGGTGATATCGGATAAGCCCGTTTTTATACGGCTGCTCATCAGTGCTATTTATAACAACGCTATGAAATGTTTGCCCGTGAAAACAAATTGGACAGAGATCACTTTGAGCCATGTTCAAATCAAGCTTTCACCATTATTGCACCCAATGTACAAACCTTTTTGTCAAAACAAGAAAATAAAAAAAAACCACTTCGCTACAAGCCGGATTTGAAAACGATGGCGCTTGACATCACGCGTTATGACTGAAGTCCATCGCTTACAACTAAGGATGTTTGTGTTGTTGATGTACCCTAACGTAGCGCACTTTCACTTTTCGACTATTGTGTCTTAACAGAGCAATATTTTTTTGCTCAGATTTTTTTCCGATATGCGAAATGAACTCTTCAAAAATGTGCCCAAATAGGGAAAAAAATTCCCACAAACATGTGGATGGTTTTCGGAGTGGCAGTAATGGTGATTTACAAGAATTTATCAACTTCAAAGGATTTTGTAAATGTTTATGTGGGATTTTTTCTGAGATTTTTTTCAAGTGCGCCACGTTAGGGAACACTCATCTTAATTTGAGCCCAATGTCCGGACGCCGAAACTTTGGATTTCGAAGGAAATTTCATGACACTGAAATTATTCACAAAGGTTCAACACCGTGTATCATGAAAGTAATAGTGCAAGTTTTTAGCCAAAGGAGTTCTATGTTTTTCAAGAAAGAGGCTTGGTAACGTTGTGTGAAGAAAGTCAAGTGAACGTCGAAGCTCGCCACGTTTGTGGACTATACTGTGCTCGCCCCAATACCTGTTTACAAAATAATTACAATGCATTCAAACGTGCAGAATGTTTCACTTGGAAAAAAATCACAATAAAATCATAACAAATCACGACAAAAAGCCTGGCGTTATCAGAGGACCAATCCAATACATTCCACCTGTGTTAAAATTTTTGGTGTTATTTCAAAGCTGTTGGTGTTACTTTTAACACCCTCCAGTGCATTTTAACTCTTGTATGTGTATAAAGTAACACCAGCGGTGATGAAGTAATACATTTTGGTCTTTTCATCTGATAACACCAAAAGTTTGCTTTTAATCCCGAAATTGTTGCAATGTTACACTACTTGCAACTCAAGGAAAAAACATGAAATAAATTCTGGAAAGAAAGGAAATTCTGAAGGAAATTGATGTGTGGTGACTAATACAGAGATAAGGGCCTTGTAGGCAAGGCAATTCCAGAGTTTTAATCTAAAAGAAAAGGTAATTCCTTCGAGCCGGATTCGAACCAGCGACCTATGGATTCATGCGGGACTGCTTAACCTACGGGCCCTTAATTCCTACAGTCCACCGCTCTACCAACTGAGCTACCGAAGGAGCCATTCAGTGTCCCGATTTTTTTTTTAACTATGCTGGAGTTCCTGTATTTCTTGACTAACAAAGTGCTTGCCAATTCTTGTCTCCTCTTATCCACAAGTTATATCATTCCCACAAAAATACACACTCAACCCTTACTTGCTGATACAAGTACATTTCATGCAAACGGCAGTGTTTTCTTTCACGTGGAAACTAAAAACTATATGCAAGCTTGCAACTCCAGGATAAAACATGAAGTTTATTTTGTGGTCTGAAAGAAAAATAATGTTTGATGATTAATTCAGCGATATGGGTCTTGTAGGGAAAGCAGTTTCCTTCTTTTAATTTGACTCAAGAAACTAAAAAAAAAATTAGATCCTTTGAGCCAGATTCGAACCAGCGACCTATGGATTCACGGTGTCGAATTTGTTTAAACTATGACAGAGTTCTCGAAATTCCGGACTTGCGAAATTTCTGACAAACGTTGACACCCAAGTCTGTGAATATCAGGGGTCGATCCAGGATTTTCCCAAAGGGGGTGTGATTCCCGATTTTCCAAAAGGGGGTGTGAACGAAAGCAGAAATGGTAAAATGCCTGCGAGCGCGTAGCGCGCAGCCTTTATGCTGTGGGGTCTAGGCCATTTTAGATTGTAGGCGCTATGTGGTGCCATTTTAGGCACTATGACCCCTCGTTTTTCTTCTCCTTCTTCTCCATCCCTCTATTTCCTCTTTTTTAAAATTTATGCATTTATTTTTTTTTTTGTGAAAAAAGGGGGCGTGCGCCCCCACGCCCCCTTGGTACCGCCCCTGAATATAACCTAATACATAAAGATGAATAGCATGATATTCCAAAATACTGAGCAGATAATGGAGCATGGCTTGAATCCCTTGTGAATCTCAAATATTTTCATCAAGAACATGAAAACTTCGGAATTGACTAGCAATAATTAATCACATCTTTTGTTAGGTAGCGCTTGAAGGTTTGCATGGCGGATCGACAATTAGTTAAGGATTTTTTTTTGCGGTTACACCATGTACAATATTCTCTTTTATGAGTATGTGTGGTTCTGAGAAGAACCGGTTTACTGTCGAGAGTAAACCGGTTCTTCTCAGAGCCACACATACTCATAAAAGAGAATATTGTACATGGTGTAACTGTGTAACTGTGTGTACAACGGTGTAACTGTGTGTACGGTGTACTGTCGAGAGTAAACCGGTTCTTCTCAGAACCACACATACTCATAAAAGAGAATATTGTACATGGTGTAACCGCAAAAAAAATCCTTAACTAAAACATCTTTTGTTTATATACATATTTTTCGTGAAGAGTCATGTTCCCCATTATTTGTCACCTCCCTAAAAAAGACCTTTCTGCTCTGAAACAGTGTCGAGATCTGACTCCAATATAGCGATTCCCCTAACCATGCTTGCCAATTCTTGTCTCCTCTTATCTGCAAGTTATATCATTCCCATAAAAATACACACCCAATTAATTCTGGGCAAACGATTCTTGGGCAAAAATTCTTGGCAAACGATTTTTTTTTTAATGTGATAGAAGACCAACATTACAAAACTCAGAGTATGTATTATTTAGCCAAGTTTTCCCGCTCCGGGACTTGATCCATTGACCTTAAGAATTAAAAGTCTGATGTTCTACCGACTGACTTTACAGAGCTTCGTCCACCACCAAAGCGAGGCCTAGCCTTTGTTTGACATTGAAATACCCATGGTGTCGATCACTTTCTTCCAAGTCGAAGCAGAGTGTCTGAAAATTACGAATTCTGGTCTTTAAAGCGTTGAGCTGGCGAAGCCCTCTCTGCTCGGAAACAGTGTCGAGATCTGACTCCAATATAGCGATTCCCCTAACCATGCTTGCCAATTCTTGTCTCCTGTTATCTGCAAGTTATATCATTCCCATGAAAATGCACACCCAATTAATTCTGTGTTCTGAAAAACAAATAATGTTTGAGGTTTTTTCATAAATGAGTGTCTTGTAGGCAACACAGTTTCCTACATTAATTCTTTTAATCTGAATCAGGAAAATGAAAAAGAAAAAGATTTAAATCCTTCGAGCCGGATTCGAACCAGCGACCTATGGATACATGCAAGTCTGCACTACCTACGACCGGCCATAATTCCTACAGTCCATCGCTCTACCGTCTGAGCTATCGAAGGTACTATGTACGGAACTTTTTTAAACTACATGTATGGTGGAGTTCCTGTATGTCATGACCCGCAAAGTTGTCAAGAAACCTAGTTTCTGACAAACGTTGACACCCAAGTCTGTGAATATCAGGGGTCGATACAGGATTTTCCCAAAGGGGGCGTGATTCCCGATTTTCCAAACGGGGGTGTGAACGAAAGCAGAAATGGTAAAATGCCTGCGAGCGCGTAGAGCGCAGCCTTTACGCTGTGGGGTCTAGGCCATTTTAGATTGTAGGCGCTATGTGGTGCCATTTTAGGCACTATGACCCCTCGTTTTTCTTCTCCTTCTTCTCCATCCCTCTATTGCTTCTTTTTTTTTAATTTGTGCATTTATTATTATGTTTTTGGTGAAAAAAGGGGGTGTGCACCCCCACGCCCCACGTGGTACCGCCCCTGAATATAACCTAATACGTTAAGTTGAATAGCATGATATTCCAAAATACTGAGCAGATAATGGAGCATGGCTTGAATCCCTTGTGAATCTCAAATATTTTCATCAAGAACATGAAAACTTCGGAATTGACTAGCAATAGTTTTGCAGTTTTGTGAAGAGTCATGTTCCCCATTATTTGTCACCTGCCTAAAAAAGCCCTCTCTGCTCTGAAACAGTGTCGAGATCTGACTCCAATATAGCGATTCCCCTAACCATGCTTGCCAATTCTTGTCTCCTCTTATCTGCAAGTTATATCATTCCCATGAAAATACACACCCAATTAATTCTGTGTTCTGAAAGAAAAATAAAAATAAAAGTTTGTTTTCAGAAAAAGGAGTCTTGTAGGCAACGAATGAATCAAGAAAATGAATGAATCAAGAAAACGAAAAAGAAAAGTTTGAAATCCTTCGAGCCGGATTCGAACCAGCGACCTATGGATTCATGCGGGACTGCTTAACCTACGGGCCCTTAATTCCTACAGTCCACCGCTCTACCAACTGAGCTATCGAAGGAGCTATACAAATTTACGAAATTTTTTTAACTATGCTGGAGTTCCTGTATTTCTTGACTAGTAAAGTGTTTGCCAACTATTGTCTCCTCTTATCCACAAGTTATATCATTCCCACAAAAATACGCACTCAACCCTTACTTGCTGATACAAATACATTTCATGCAAACGGCAGTGTTTTCTTTCACGTGGAAACTAAAAATTATATGCAAGTTTGCAACTCCAGGATAAAACATGAAGTTTATTTTGTGTTCTGAAAGAAAAATAATGTTGATGATTAATTCAGCGATATGGGTCTTGTAGGAAAAGCAGTTTCCTTCTTTTAATCTGACTCAAGAAGCTAAAAAAAAAAATAAATCCTTCGAGCCGAATGCGGACCAGCGACCTGTGGATTCATGCGGGTCAGCGTTACTTACGGCCGGCTTTAATTCCTGCAGTCCTCCGCTCTACCAACTAAGCTATCGAAGGTGACAGAGACTACCTTGAGGTATTTGCAAACTATTATAGAGTCTTGTGTTTCTGGGCCTGCAAATTTGTCAAAAAACTGAGTGTTTGGCTTATGTAACACCCACGTCTGTGAATGTAACCTAACTATGAAAATCTTTCAGAGTGATTTCTTTTTTTTTATCAATCTAAAAGTGAGGGTATATCGTCCCAAAATGCGCGCATGGTATGATGGGACCAGACACATGACCGTAGTCTGGTTGTCTACCGAGTGAGCTTACTAGTCTGAGAAGTTAGTACAACAAACAAGTTTTTAACCTACGAATTTGGGTTCAAATTAGACATTAACCCCCGATATAGACGAATCTAGTTACCATGGTAACGCATCATCCCATCATTTACAGTGGCCTTAGTTCATATAGTTTCCAGTGCAATTTGTACAATGGGTATTATTGTTACGGTACCATGATCAAGAAAACGAAATCGTCAGTGAAGAACGTGAAAAAAAAATCTAAATTTTTAGTTCAGTTGCCCTGAAGTCAAGCCAATAGTAACAACCTAATTAACAACCGTACAGACTACAATACATGTCCACGCCTTAAATCTATATTGTCACCAGTATCCAGGTCTTGGATTGGGGGGAGTAGAATTTTTTTTTTTTGCTAAAAAAACTGTCCAAATTTTTCATCCATAAAATAATCCTCACCCCCATAAAGAAAGGCGTTAGTACTGTTTTAAAACATTGCCGCTTTCAATTTAACAAAAGAATTACAACACGGCCGGTGGGGAACAACTTCCCAGCTCTCCTCCCCGCTGGATAGGCCTATTCTACCGCATGGCCGTCATTTGCCTTCAAAGAGACAGAGAGGTATACAGAAGCTGGAAACATTAGGTTGAACATTTGCACCAGCGACCTATGGATCACGCATGCATGCTACTGTCCACCGCTGTGCCAAATGAGCTGTCAAATTAAGGGTAAAAACGTACAGGGGGTATGCGGGGGTGTGTGAAAAATCCGGTACACTCCAAAAATGTAAATCAATTTTATAACCCTACAGGTTACTTCCAGATATTTTACCTTTGGTTGAATCATTGTGAGCAGACTGAATTCTACATCACCACCCCAACCACACCTCTTCTTTTCGGATCTATCCCCGCCCCTTAAGAACGTTCTCATCTTCGTGGAGGATTTATCAGCCAAAGGCCGATCATTTCTAAATGGAGAGGGACTAGTTTCTGCAAGTCAGTTTGTGTTTTTGGTTTGCTTTTTTGAGTTTTTGTTTTCACCCTTTAAGATTTATTGAAAATGTGACAAATTAGAGGATGTTAAATGATCTAAAAAAATATTTCAATAAAATCTGAGGAAACATCAAAGCCGTCCGTGTTTATGACTATAATTTGACTGAAAATTACAGACTTGGAATTTAGAAGGACGGTTTCTGGCGGAGAAAATCTTTCGGCCTCGTATTAAACCAGTGAGAATATCTGCAAAACCTTGGAAGGTTTGGGCAAGACGCTTAACGGCTGGCTCATACGAGGCCTTCGGAAGTCACGAAAGTTTGGCAGCAAAATTTTACTCGAGCTGAAATGTGCTCAACTTTCGCGAAATCGCAGCACGATTATTTGAACTGGCCTTACAAATTGGCATTTATGTTCACTTTTGTGAGAAGAGTGAACCGGCCTTTCAAGTTTTTTGGGAGGGAGATAGTTCCCAACACTTCCAGAATCACAAGCCAAATATTTTCAGTTGGTAGGCCTAGAATCTGAATCTAATTCTGTCTGATCCGCATCTATGCATGAAGTCAAAGTGAATAGGCCGAAATGTTTTGCCACATGCAATTCGTCCAGCTTTTCAGACTGGACTGAGAATGTCTTGAAATTAAGTTAACAGACATCTGATGAAATGGGTACACGACTTGAATTTTATACAATGGCTAAGCTGGGTCTCCTTACAACCATAATTAGAATAATGAATGTTAGACTTTTTTATTTTGAGTATTAAAGGAGGTACTGTCTATAGATGGAATAAAAAAGTCACATCGGAGTTTACATCAGCATCTGTTTTCTTTGTAAATAAAGAAATTGACTACAAGCCATATAAGCATCAAGTTAAGCAAATGTGGCTTAGGTACTGTTAGCCGTTAAGTTTATAATTTTTCTGACACTGCTAAAACAACATTAAAAACTGGCACAACTAGATTGTATCTGCCTCCCTCCAAAAAGGTCAGCGGATCCCTAATCCGAAAAAAATAAAAATGTGTAGCTAGCCTTTAGTTTTTCCTCGAGATCGTATCTGATCACCACGGTGGTTCATGTCTCCACGGCAAGATCCGCACTGAAGCCCAAACATGCAGCAGTCTCGTAGCACGTCGGCATACACGAAACCTGCTGCACCTGCGCTTGCTCGTACATGTACATGTACATTACAATGTAGCTGTAGAATGTACATGTACAGTACACTGTGCATTATATTAATACATTCTGTGCAGGGTGCGTTGGCTTTGTTGGTGCTCGCATACAGTACACTTGTACGTCAAGGCACGGTTTGTCCTTGCGACGTACATGTACATTGTACATGTAAGTAACATGCACATGTACTGTACATGTTCAGAATAGTGTACTCTACATGTAGATGTACATGTACATGTACACGTACATGTACATCCATTCATAGCCTTTGCATCACACAGCGCTAGCCCTGGGTATCGCCTCCACAATGCACACGGAAATTGCGATATTGCTCTCTGCTGAGGGTCATGCGCCGAACGTTTTGGGATCCGTGACTAACTTAACTCCACCCACTCAACCTGGAACTTATTATAATGATTTTACCATACTATTTTACGGTGTCCCTGAGTGACACTCAAATCGTGCAAAGCATTTCACAACACTACAGGCAAACGTCACGTTATCGCTTTTAAACAGTTATTATGCCTAGTTTGTTAATTAACTCCAGGCCAAGAAGAGTCTTCTCTCTCAAAAAAAAAAAAAAAAAAAAAAAACTCATTTATAGTGACATAATGAATGTTCGGCTGTTTAAAGAGTCTATCACATGAATTTTACTGGGGCCATCGCACAACCTTTCGTTTCTCATAAATACAAAGTATTTGACATTTACTTTTACTGTCTTATTAAAATATTTTATTATTATGTTTTTCCGAAAATGAAAGCGCTACTTTCTCACCACGACTCCTAAAAAACGTGTTAAAGTGAAAACAAAACAAAGTTACAAGGATGAATGGACACCGAGGTGAATAAACTGCGTATAAGATGTAATATATGACACTTTAAATTTGTTTCAAGTAACAAAAGGAGAGTGAGTTGACATGTTTCTTATCAATACATGTTTGGTGTAATAGCCCTAACAGTCCCAAATCCTCTGATTTCAATATGATTTTACATGCATCCCACGGGGTTAGGGTTATGAAAGATGGTACTATTCTCTTCACAGTGGGCACTCTGACAGTGTGAACTGTAAAAAGAAGCCAATCAATAGAAAGAAACAAAATCTTATCTTATCCTTCGGGCCGGATTCGAACCAGCGACCTATGGATGAATGCCTTACTACGACACGTCTACAGTCCACCGCTCTTCCAACTGAGCTACCGAAGGAAGTCCGCTGGTGTACCCAGTCTTCTAGACAGGAAATATACTGCATTGTATTTTATGGAGGCTTTTTTCCCCTTAAGATGTACATTCCTTGCTTCGGAGTTTATCGGGAAATATTGCAAAGCGTTTTGTTTCCCGTCCACTAGCTGGGTGCTCATCAACAGGAGATATATAGCCAGGATTTAATTTCTTTTAATTTGTAATTTCTTTAAGTTTAGCCTTTTACTGCATGGTTCAGGGTTTTACTCTAGTAAGATAAACTTAAAGATACGAATGAGACACCACATTATTTGGTTTTATAATCATCATTTATAAATGTAGTTATGACAAGCACGGGAGAATTTGTA
The DNA here is from genome assembly GCF_054643075.1 of Acanthaster planci. Classification (NCBI taxonomy): domain Eukaryota; kingdom Metazoa; phylum Echinodermata; class Asteroidea; order Valvatida; family Acanthasteridae; genus Acanthaster; species Acanthaster planci. The sequence goes on from NC_141781.1 coordinate 11,639,694, forward strand.
CAATTTAAAATTTCCTTAAGCACCTTACACGATTTTAGAGCGCGGGAATGATTGAAATACATGCGTGGGTGATTGCCATTTATTATAAAGGGGAGTAAAGTCGTGGATTAATTGTAGTTTTTTGGGGGGTTGTTTCACTTTGAAATGGCCTTGGCCTCGGCCTGTCAGCCGCTTTGTGCTATGCTTTGCGTAAGAGGCAAAACAGATGACTTTACTGAGAAAAAAAGTGCTCATTTATTTCGTCTTTACATAGCAAATACTTACCTTTTGCCTTGCAACTACTGACAACCATAATGAGTACTCTGTAATAATTAGTAAAATATTTGTGACGCAGCCGAATTACCCGTTTTTATGCTTAATATCTTCTAACCGGAAAATTTCCCCTTTAAAAGCTCTGAAGAGCTTGTATCAATCGATGCGATTCTTGAGGCTGTCTCAGTATGTCAGGTCAGTCATATATTTACTTTGATTTTACTGTACAATTTTCAAATATATGTTTTGCCTGGACACAATGTCCAGTCAAGGTTTACTTTTCTTTTGCTATATACTATTCTCAAAAATCTAGTTCTGCCTGGACACGATGCCCGGTCAAAGGTTTACATTCTTTCGCTATACTGTTAACAACAATTTAGTTATGCCTGCTGGACACAATGTCCAGTCCAGGGTTTACTTTCTTTTGTTATACTATTCACAAAAATCTAGTTCTGCCTGGACACAATGTCCAGTCAAAGGTTTACGTTCTTTTGCTGTACTATTCGCAAAAATCTAGTTCAACCTGGACACAATGCCCGGTCAAAGGTTTACATTTTCTTTCGCTATACTGTTAACAACAATTTAGTCATCTTCCCGCCACCTCCTTTGAGACTTTTGGCTGTCTAGTTGTTTTTGTGCATGTTAGTGTTTTGATTAAGTTAGTGGTCAGTATTTCAGAGGCATTCATTCATGGTGAGTGAAAAGAGACGGTAGTGCAAAAATACCACCTACTCATTACTCAAAGGTTGTGGCTGCGGCTACTGTCGTAGACTCGTGTTTAGTTTCATGCCGCAGCCAAGTAACGAAGACAAAGGAGGAGCCGGGGTGCGGGGGGACCCGCCCCCACCAACTTTGGGGAATTTTGTTTATTAAAAAAGCATTTAAAAACACACCAAAACTGACCTCATACGTCAGATGATGCCATAAAAGGTTACATAACGAAATCTTCAAATGTTCTGCCCCAAAGGAATTCCACCCCGAAAAACTTTGGTTTTGGGGTACGCCCTTAGGAGAATAAAATTCAATTTCGTTGATAAAAAAATGAATTTGCGTCTAGATTCTGTTTCGTGGATGTTTTCTGTGTCCTTTGAATTTTTCATCCTTCGATTCTGATAATCCGAGCTTCGTGGGTGTTTTACTACATGTTGAAAAACATAACCAGAAGTCATAATAACCTTTTGCAAGTCTTTCTTATTCTACTTGAAATAAATCAAGAAACATCACACCTAAATTGACCATTTCATTGACCATATCCTCTTTTCTAGTTTAAGATCACTTTCGCATGTCACAAGTTTTAACAGAAATATTCTGAGAATGATATTTGGGACGTGAACATAATAATAAACAATCCGTAGGTGGGTCGGATTTAGGAGCAGTTCCATTCCAACTTACCCTGCAGCCACCAGCCGCATCAACCGTGAAAAATATATCCTTTAATATGGCTTTAGAAATTTGGGCGATTTTCAGTCGAACGGTAAGGAGAGTCCTACTAAATTGTAACCAAAAAAAAAAAAAAATGCGATGGAAAACATTCCCCTAAGTATCATGACAGAAGCAACAGCGTAACCGTGGGAGTCGGGTTGCAGCGTGGCGGCATGCAAAATTTTCATGTGAAATAGGGACAGTAAACATAGATTTTAGAGTAAATAAATAAATTCCGGGATGTTTTAGGACAGTAAAGGTATGTTGAATATTGTTGACATGATTAACCTTCGAGTAGCCTCGACTCATGCAGCACAACATAACACTGACTTAGTGTGCCTGCATGGCAGCTATATTGGGGGTGGAGATGAAAAAAAAGGGGGGTGGAGATCACGTTTGCCCTCCATAGATTGATGAACTGATGATTTACTCAGCCTCTGTGATCTATAACATTTCCTGCGATAAGTTCCAACTCTTTTTGCTTGTTACTTGCAATTGGCAACGTCGACGAAAATTCTTTCTATTATTTCTCATGATACTCTCTGACTTACTTTGACCCGGTTCTTAATTAATGACACAACACCTTGGTTTGCAGTGAACTGGCCAACATTTCGATATCTGAAAAGTGTTAACGACAAGATAGCCAATGTAAGTACATAGACCACACCCAACTGAAATTAAAACAATAAAAAACCCTGACATCAGCGACACGTCATGCATGATACGAAACCACTGGCCTGATACCCAACCGCAAGATTTCACGAGAGGGCGCTATGTCGTTTTTGGCGTCCTTCATCAGACAGAAAAATCGTAAATCGCGAGCCGAGTAGAAAAAAATCCACCAGCGGGAAGGCCCAAGTTACGACCCCGAAAATGGCGTCTGCCCCGCCGATACCCACGGATTCGTGGTACCTGGCTCTTCTAGGGATGGCGGAGAGTTTCAGGACGGCCAGCCCGCCCAAAATCAAGCACTGTATCCACTGTTTACAGTCCATTTTTCACTTCAAACCGCCGTCGAGGATCGAGGCGAGAACGCACGTCCAGCTAGGCAGCTTATTGTTCACGCATACGAAGAACGTCGACCTGGCGCGGACGCATTTGGAAAAAGCAGTGAGTAGGAATTAAAATTTGTTTACCCCTGTAACCCCTAAATACGCTGTTCAAACCCGTGATATTTGCGCACACAGTAGAATGATGGTTTCTTATTAGAAATGTCTCGTTAAGGCTGCTAACTAATGGTTCTTTTTCTCGTTTATTTCCTCCCCAAATTGCAGTGGGCCATATCGCAGAGTGTATCCTTTTCCATTCATTAGTGAGCGTGTGTGCATATATGCCGCTAGTACGGATAGTGTACATGTATGTGTGTAATGCATGATGTCAGATAGGGGTCAGCACGCATGCGTGTCCATGTAATCAGTACTATTATGTTGTTGATAGCTAGCTAGGCACCCGATCAAGCAGTGATATACTCATGTCTGCTCATACTAAATGAGCTGTTTTGTCCGCTTGAAAAGGCCAAGTATTGTACAATAAAAGCACTGTATTTCTTCCCACAGGATTAGCTTTTTCAAGATGTTCCACCATTTCCAGCTCTTCTGTCTTTTTCTTCACAAGAACCTATATGGTTTTAAATATAACTTGGGTCTTTGACCGTGTTGACAATACCTGTTAGTCAGGTCTGCCCATTCAATATGGTAAAAGTTGAAGACGGATGAATTTAGAAAACTTTGTCAAAATCTGTCAAAAGTTTTAACAACTGATTGATTCAAGGTTGACCCCAACCGTTAACATTTCCAGGAAATAATTTCAAATGTGAAAATATCGGACAGAGTTCCATATTTGCCACCACCTCAGACCTTGTGCACAAAATTAATGGGCATTGACAGAAAAAGACCGATTATTTTTCAAGAAAACTTGAAAATATGTCCTTCCTGAATTAGTGTTTGTTCGTCAAATTTTTACACTCTATGTAGTTTTAAGTCATATTTAAGGACGATAAGTGGTCGCCGGATATGGAACTCTTTCAATGATATCTACCATTCCACCATTGAGCGTGGAGTGAACAGAAATAATGATTGAGTATTCTAAAGTCTTTGCCTTGCTTGACTGCACTGCCAAATTATCCCAAGTTGTCTGATTAGCAGATTCATTTGTAAACTAACAACATGCAGGGATCATACCTTTCAGATGTCAAATTCTCCTCTGTGTAAGTGGCTTGTCAGGAAGGTTAGAGACTACTTTATCCATTTATTTTTTTTTCCCATTTTAGGAAATTAAAAACCTTAAATTCATGACTTTTGCTCTTCCTATTATTACGTTTATCACTGTCTACCCCTCTATTGCTTAAGTCTGTCGTTGAATATTTGTGCTTTCCAAAGATGGTGCTGTGGAGAAAATTTCAACAAGCAAAATAACGGTAGATTCTCAATCTGAGAACGGATGATGTTGTGAGATGCTTGTAAGATGTGTGTTTTGGGGGCCTTTGCGACTAAGTTGCCTTTTCATGTGTGGTGATAATATGCAGATACATTATCAAGTGATTTGCAGCTCAAATGTTTCAATTTGTGGGAAAGCCATCTTGTCCATGCTGCAGGAACATTCCATGTGGCTCGTCTTGCGTCTCGGAAAAGCGTTCAGTGCCGTCGCTTTGCAGATGAAGTGCTTTCATTTCCATGTATTATTAATGAATGCGCATGTCAAGTCAGTGCATTGATCTCATTCAACCATGCCTCCCGCTTATATTGACACTAATGAAATCCCGAATACACAAGGGATCCATAATAAGCAGGCCTTGTTCAGACATGAGATCCGGCTGACATTTTGTCTGAAATCAGACCTTTTAGAATGTGAAAACTTGGCGTAATTTGTCGATGAAACATGTTTTCGGTTCAAAGCATAGCTTGTAAACTTTACGCCCTCTCCTTTTGACATGCTCTTAATTTTCGTTGTCCATACCCCAGGAGGAAATATCCAGATTCCTAACAGCCTTTCTATGCTAGCCTCAGTAAAAATTTTTCAGAATTTTTCTTTGAGCTATCTTGTAGAATCGTCCGTTGTCATGTTGACTTGCCATCCGTGTACTGTTCCCTCCCTCCTCCCACACGACAATTGAATTAATAAATTGCAATATATTGAACTGGCAATCAATTGAAACTTGGACATGCCTTTCAGCAAATCAGCGCGGGCATGTTATTACCTTTTTCACTGATGACAAGGGACCATTTTTCTGCTGGCAGTGAACGGGAAGCATGTCTGTTTTGTTTTAGTCAAAGGACTTGGAGGCTTCACAACCATTGTGTGCAGTGTTCATGCCCATTGGGTAAGTTTTCTATACCGCTTACCAAGGGTGGGGTAGGACCCAACACCAGCAAACAGAACAAATTTCATGGCCGTGTTCGGCATGCGTGTTGCCTTGTAAAGCCCCTGCTCTCATGTCACTGGTTGCCGAGCATGTGAGTGCTGTTAACTTGTGTCCTGTCATGGAAATGCATCTGGTAAGAAGAAAATATAGTGGACGCTTTTACTCCAGAGTGGATATGGATGGTATCCATTCAAATCTTGATCTCTCACGATTTCCTTGACGAGAATTCACCGCAGATTCCATCATTCGATGATGTCAAATTTGAAGCAGCAAGCCAGTTAGCGAGGATACATGAAAAACAAGTAAGAATAATTTTTTTGTTCCTGCACACCAATGGCAAATACCCATTGCAGATGAATTTACATTCTTCTCTGAGGAAATGTTTGTGTTGTTTTGAGCAGACTGAGTTCAAGGTGAACAATATCATTTGCCTTTTCACTGTACACTTCAGAACCCCTCCCCCCAAAAAATAACCAATTGTGTTGGATAATTGCTTCTTGAAAAAGAGTGTGAAAAGCTACGTTGTTTTCCCCTTTTCTTGATGTGAAATCATTGTGTCAATGACCTGGGTGCGATGTTGTTTCCGTTTAGCAGCCAAATACAAATGGATGCCCAATTAGCTCCAAATTCAGATTCCCACTCTGGCCAATCCAGATCACTTGAATACGATCAGAAACAGCATGTGCATCTATGGGAAGAGCATGAACTCGCTCTCTGGTGACTTGAACTTCCATTGGAGTGTGTTGTTCCTGTCATAGCCAAGTGATTTGGACACAACCTTACTTGGGTCACCAGACTTACAATGTAATTGGGCATGACCGTGACTTGGATCACCAGACTCAATTGGGCACAGAATTTGGGGCCAGGTTTGGGATCTGACAACAAAAAGTTGTCCCTTTAAACACTGTAGTTTCTTGGTACCTGTGATGTTAATCTTTGGGAGCATTTCTAATACGTGAATGTCAAAGACAGTGATTCGTTTGCTTTGACTTCTGGATGTGGTCGTTGAAGCAAAAGGGCAGATTTATTGTTAAAGACTTCAGTTTTTATTTAGCATCAATTTCCATTACATATTGTAAACTCAAAGTTAAATCCAGGCATGGTCATAATGTGCTGACACTCTGGAAGGTCACGGTAACAGTAAACAATCATCCTGGAAACCCTCATCAATACACTAAAGCCAGTTATTTTGCATGGTAGCCGACACAGAGCTTACTAAAGGCTTCTTTGTTAAGAGTTACGTGTATCACTTGTCCTGAAAATCTGAAGAAAAAAAAACTGGTTTTCGGATCTGCTTCTCCTGGGGAACGAATCCAGAAGTTGGGCTTGTTCAAACATAAAAAGTGCTCTGTTTGGCCTAAATAAAGCCTGTCTGTTAAATCTACATGCATTTTCTTGTTGGGGCATGCTGGTTTCATTTTGTCTCATTAATTAAGCAAAGCAGCAAACCTGAGAATGGTAACATTGTTGTATTGACAATCAATGAATATGGTTTATTTTTTTCCCCCTGGTTTACTCAACAGAACCAATTACATCTCGCCAAACAAATTCTACGCAAAGCCATCGGTATTTCGCAGCAGTCGGCGTACTGGCATTGCCTTCTCCTGTTCCAGTTAGCGGTAAGCCATCACATCCTCTTTGATCAGTGGTGACCGCAACGGCGGTGTGGCATAATTCCCATGTTGCTCCCCCTTTATGGCTGGGTGCAAATCATGTCCCTTTTCCCCTGGCAGTTGCACATACGAAAAGTGCACATTGCCTGCATCCAGTTATAATCATCATGTGCACAACGTCGATAAGGCTCCCATTATAATGGAATTACTTACCCTGATTACACTTGTGAAGAAAAAAAAATTTGACAAGTGCAGCGGCGATACAAAATGACATGCAGCCTCTTCATCCTTGTGGCATACAGGATACAGTATATTCACTAGTTCTCCAGGGTGTCATTTTGCCATATTTCAGGATTTTTCGTTGCCGAATTCTATTTTATTTTGTTTTTGTAGAGGTTTAGTCATGCGGGCTTACATGTAGCTGCTTTTCCGTTCTTTGCCTACCAAGAGTGCTTTGCGTACTTTTCTGTACCAAGTGCAAGATTTACACAATCATACGTGTCGCTATTTGCGAGAGGACTCATTCATCCTCTCTCTTTCAGATTCCCAAAGAAGATCATGGTGCTTAAGTGTCATTATTATACGTTCCACCTGCCTCTCAGGTGGATCTCTCTCTATTCCCCAACCTCACCTCATAGTGCAGTTATCTTGTTCTTTCATGGCAGCAACAAATTGTGCCTTCAGTTCCGGACTTTGAAAAAATAAGAAAGTTTTCACTGTGTGAAGTTGTATATTTACGGACTCGCGTTTCTTTCATTCTTCCATGCATTCTCTTTGACGCGTGCAGCAAATCCACACGCACGAGAAGGATTTCATCTCGGCGTGCGAGCTTCTCGGCGTCGGGGCAGACTATGCGGTGGTCGCCAGCTCCGAGTACACGAGGGCGCTTTTTCTTCTCAGTAAAGGAATGGTGAGTTGGTCATTAATTTGGAAAAACTACAATAATTCAGTACTGTCCAATATCTGTGAAAAGTTTTTCATCATTTTAGGGGTCGGCATCACTGACTTGCCCAAAAGCATCGAGCCAAAAGTGGTGTCGTAGTTAAGATCCCTTAAGATGTCACAAGACTATATATATCACCTGGCTAGCACAGGACTTCCCTCCCCCGTGTAGAGCAGGGAACTGCATGCATGGAACCCTAACTGCCCAGTATCCATCAAACTCCAACAGCAGGTTTTGCCAGGTTTTGGCAAGTTTGTAACCATACCCAATTTACTTCTTGTTGAATTGTGTTGGACTTGGTATCAAAGACCCGGGGTGTTCGTGTTGGATTTTGTATGAGTTGGGACGTGAAGGGATCACTGTGTGCAGTGTGTGGCTTGCTGTACCAAGTGTCATGAGTGTTGGACCATACTTGATCAGGTTTGGTATATTAGTGCAAGTCATCCTATACTGCATAGACCCATCCGAACCATATCACTCAAACTCCAACGGAGCACTTTGATGGAGTTTATCAGGTTTGGTACAGTGACCTGCATGTACAAGTGCATAGACAAGTACATGTATCTGTTGGAGTTTGTCAGGTTCAGCATGCTCCTTACTGCAAGAGCCTAGGGGGTAATATGGATAATGCCAAGGCTAGTGTTTATCTTGCTGCATGATTTGCCTTGCGTTGCATGTGGCAGACTTCTCCAGTAACAGAAGTGGCTGTTCTTTCGTCAGGATGTTTTGTAGGAAAATACAATGGGGCTGGAAGTGAGGGCATACGTATTTAAGGTCTGCAAAGTGTTGTAAAGTGGAGTATTTTGTCAGCAGTAAACCAGAGGAACGCATTTTAAAAGGTTTCAGTGCGTATCATTTCACCTTGCCTATTAATTGTGTAAAAGCAGGGTCAGCTCTTGTAGCTTTGCCCGACTGCCGGGGATGGATAGTATCAACTTGACCCCTCCCCCCCAAAAAAATATATCCGAAGGAGACAATCAGTAAAGCCATACACTCTTGTATGTTGGATTGTAGCTGATGTTGATAGACAAGAAATATGCGGAGGTGCACCCTGTGCTGTCGATGTGCGGGTCCATCATTGACAACTACACCGGCAGTGCCACCAACAAGGAGTCCCTCAAGGTTTATTTCCTAGTCTTACAAGTCTGCCATTACCTCATGGCTGGCCAGGTAAGTCCCTCTCTCTGTCTCGCAATTTTTTTTTTTTTAAAGCAAAGCTCTTCTTCAGTTGCACCACAAAGTTACATGTATGCCAGTTCTTGGTGTGACAGCAGATTTAAATGGGAAATGTACGGAAAGTTGAAGAGCTCCAGCCGACGAGATTCAAATCCAAGTGAGGTTGTTCGCCCTTCATGAGCTGTAGAGATCAGTTCATTTCTGTAGTTTTGCTGTCAGTAATGCTTTTTATTCCTCCGTTCCAGGTAAAAAGTGTGAAGACGGCACTGAAGAACCTCCAGCAGTCCATACAGACGATAACCATGCTGCATTCAGATGACGGTGAGCCCTTTGAAATTGGTGGGTTATTGTCTCAGTTTGAGGTGCGAAGGGGGTGTCTCATATAGCCACCCGTCCACCCGTCCAGAGGGCAGACAGAAACACATATGGACAGGCACTTATTGTTTGTTTAAAATTTACAAGCCCCCTTTTTACATAAATCTATAACATTGGGAATTGGATTCGATGTGTTTATAGCCCGGTGCTGGTAGCGTTGGTGTCACTGCTGGCTGAAGACACGTATGTCAGGAGCCCTCTTGAACATGTCTACGTGGGCGCAGCTGGTGCCCTCAAATCTGCTGGAGTGTATCATTACTTCTTATCTTAACAATGCTTCCTGCCTTGTATCCTGACTCTCAGGGGCATGTACGTGCTGCATGCAGTACCAGTTCACGCTCGTGTAGACACATCAACGTGTCGGCATCTGATCAAAGGACACATTGGCTTATTACCAGACCCTGTTATTGAGCAAGAAATAGGCAATGTACAAAAGTTACCGCTGTGAGTGGAGACAGCGTGCCTCGATGGAAGCCACTAGCTGACGGCTGCAGCTGCTTCCCATAGAGATGTGTGCTACGCCCAGCCGCAGCCAGTTGCTTCAGAAGCGGCCAGATTGAGGCTTTAACTCGGAATCAGAGCCCGGGTGTAGAGAGAGTTGTGGCATGAGGGTCACTATTGTTGGAAAGTGGCAGGTGTATGCGCCGGTGCATGTGGGCAGTTGGTAGACAGTAGCCGCACACTCTGCAGTACATATAACGAACCGCCATGTTGTCTCCAAAATCTGAAGCTGGCTCTAGCTCTACTCGGACTCGGTGTGTGGGTTGGTTGGCACCATATTGCCTTGTGGAAAATTTCAGTTTTTGCCATGTGTCTCATTTTTGTCTCATTGCAGAACCCATCTCAAGTAATCCAGCAGACCTGTTTCACTGGTTACCAAAGGAGCACATGTGTGTGTTAGTGTATCTGGTGAGTACAATCTTCAGTCATGTTTGAGAAGTCTTGTAATCGAGACCACCACAGCTCAGACGTAGGTCAGAGTGCAATCTCTTGCCTGTAGTAATGCATATGCATGATGCGTCTCACACACTGTAGTACTGTACAGGTTTAAAGATTCACATACAAGAATATTTGACTCTGAATTTGATACAGTATTCAAATACCCAATGAATTTGAAAGACGATACATTTGTGGTGGGATAACAAGGGCTTTCAATTCTAACTTCAAGTGCAGTAAATTCCGGCTAACCTTTAGCCCAAAACTAGGTGAACATGTATCTGATGACTAACAGTGAGTCACCGACGTGTAACACATACATGAAGTATCATGCCACTTGTACAACGGAAGAAGTCATGAATCTCTTTCTCATTTCCGGAGGAGTTGAGACCAACCACAGTTTTGGAATGTGAAATCTGAAAACTGCTAAGCAAATATTCTGAATACTCCATAAATTGGGCACATGCCTATAATTCACCAGAGCCCTTGTACCCGCTCACACCACGCTGTCCACTTTTCCCCACTGAGACCCAGTAGCAAGGAATCAATTGAATGTTTTCAAACCTCCCGACCCCTCCCCCCTCAGGTCACGGTGATGCACTCGATGCAAGCGGGCTACATGGACAAGGCCCAGAAGTACACCGACAAGGCCCTGCTGCAGATCGAGAAGCTGAAGATCCTGGACTCCCATTCCATCCTGTCGGCCTTCCAGCTCATGCTGCTGGAGCACATCATCATGTGCCGTCTGGTCATGGGCCAGAAGTCGCTGGCCGTACAAGAGGTGAGAACGCAAGAGGCTGGGGAAAAAAAATCATCTCCAAAAAAGCCAGTCTTTCTCAAGAATCTAACCGCGATAATCATCTTTATTTATCTGGCTTGAGCAGAAGCACCCCCGCCATTACTTGACAAGAGCCATGTTGATGGGAAGTGTTCCTTTTGTGATAATGCTTGCATTTCATAGTCGTTCGTGAACCAGTCGTGAATGTTCGTGAACCTGTACAGTTCCCGCCGAAGGAGCCTCCGTTGCTAGGAAAATGGTGTCTCCTCTTAGTCCATCTCGGGGCTCGTAAAGCCCACACATCCATGGTCACTGATGGTCCGGCGCTGCATCACTATTGTCCCCGCTCACTGGGCCCAGATGTATTCCCAAAACCACCTCAGCTGCCTGGAGAGTAGACAGCTCAATGCTTCTATTTCACCAAAAAAAATTAGTAAATCAAACACAATGGCTGTTTTTCACTGTCATAGGTAGGCATTGATTCTCCTGGGTGGAGAGAGACAAGTGGGTGTAAAATGACTTGCCCAGATTGACAGTGTATGCCCGGCTGCTTGACTCGAACCCCTGACCCTAGCATCGGGAATTAACAAACCCTGACTACTAGGCCACACAGTTACTAGTAGGTGCAGGTTGAACTGTAACAGATGTGCTGCTTGGGAGTTCAGTGAATGAATCGTTGGTGCAGAGAAAAGAGGTTACAGGGTACTTTTTTTCTGAACACTGTTGAAACTCGGCGTCACAATGCTTTGATCTTTAACCGAACCCCGAGCAGGTTTTAAAGTCTACAACTTTTGCTTGTTTGCTCGCTAAGTTCATCTGTCAACCTCAACATTTCCTGCCACTTGTTGGGTATCATTCTGGAAGATTGAGCACTGAAAGGCTCTTTCAATTTTGTTGGAATTTTGCTAAGCTAAAAATAAAAAGCACTGGATTCAGGAAGACTTAAAAAGGTACCTGTGAAAGGTTCTCTTGTAGCATTCTGACTCTTTCATCATTAAACTCTAACCCCCTAGGGACCATCGTAATTATGCATATGCTTGTTGGATTCAGATTGGTTAGGGTGAATAATCGAGGGTCTCTTGCAAGTATTTAGAGAATCTAGTTTGATAAGTCTGACATGCTGATTTCTTTTGTGGACTTTTTTATGGAGGAGACGGGGTACTCGTGGCAAAAAAAACAGTTGAAAAATAAAGTGGCAGTCAAGCCATTGGATAAAACTTCAAATGGAACCAACTGATTTTTGTTGGTCTTTTAAAAGTGTGAAACTTGTCTTGTTGCAGATCTCACAAGCATGCCAGGTGTGTTCACAGAACCCACGGCTACTTTCGACACACGGAGCCCAGCTTCACACGTTACTGGGGCTCTACTCAATGTCCATGAATTGCATGGAGAGCGCAGAGGCGCAGTTCACTGCAGCTCTGGCGGTGAGTAAACTCGATTGGCCCATATCGGTCCCGTGTCTTGTGGTATCCTGAGCTTCGGTGTTTTCAATGGGAATCTTTGGGGTGATGTGTTGAATGAACCTCAAGTGTATGGCAATTTGGATTTACTGTACGAACAGTTTACAGGTCACAGGAGGTCGAAACAATATGTACCTTCGCCTATCTATTATGATCAGCACAGAACGTTTTGTACTTTCTGGGAATGTTTGAAAAAAAAATGGATGTCGCCGGCTACTTGGTCTCCAGTTGTGTTGCAGGAAGTCACACGGCTTTGTTTTCAGACAAAGGCAACACGGCGACTTGCAGTATGCCGTGACTAGTCCATTGTGTTAAACCAATCAGAGAAATTCATGAAGCAGTTTCCTTTTATCGTCTCTGCAGAGTACAACGCAAACAGAATTGTGGCAGTTTGCATCCCTCAATCTGGCAATAGTTTACCTCAGGTCTGGCAATAGGCAACAGGAGGTTAGTGGACAACTGTTTCTATTACCATCAGAGCTGGTTCAGTCTTTACGCAGGCCGGAAATGAGTGATTTTCCATAACTAGCTTTAAATGTGATCAAGTGTCTTGCTCAGGGACACAGGTACTCTGATTCATAGGGCAGTGTGGATTTGTTTTTATTGTTATTTCCATGGCAGCGCTGAATCTGTTCTTTATAATGTTTTTTATAATCATGCGGCTTCTTTTCAGTGCCTCACAGAACCCTTCACATATTTAAATATTTTCGTGCAATTGAATGACAGCTTTCAAAATCATAACATTGCAACCAAAATATAATTTCGTGTAACTTTTGCATTTTCAACCCTATTGTTACTTTGTCTTTGAAAAAAAAGAAAAAAATCGCTTCCCATTAATGTAATACGTTGTTGTGGTTAAGAGGGTCCTCCACATGCTGGTCGTGCAACATGGTCTGGTGACATTAAAAGCAGTTGTAATGGTTCCAGCCTAACCCAGAGCCACACACAGAAAGAGTTGGCAGGTGAAGTTCTGCGTGGAGTGGTGTACAGTGCCACTGTGTTTCCAAAATGATGGGTTGTTGCCCCTGGGGTTGTAGAAATTTGTCAGGAAATGGCAATAAATGATTGGTACATGTACTTCGATGTGACATGACACGTGACCGATCAGAGAGGGGTGATTGTTCACTTCCTGCATAAACGCGCTTGTTGACTTCGGAATCAAAATGGCTTCTAATCTGAAGTTGTCGTAACTTTCTACATACACTGCTCTTGCTTAACCCTAGACATGGCCTCGACAGCCAACCATCCATCGCATTTCTATTTCATTCGTGTCTATTTTGTGCTCTCCTTGTCCAGTTATTAACGTTATTAGAACGGATCAACCCAGAGGTGTTACCCACAAACTCACACAGTCTCAGAGCGGCGTCCTACTATGTCCAGGGTCTGCAGGCGTTTTTTCAAGCGAGGTACAACGAGGCAAAGTAAGTCAGCGTCGGGCCGACTTTTGGTTCATCACAGTAGGTCCCCTTAGTTGTCCAGCGGCTTCCTGACACTTAGTAGTCCCAGCGTCAAAGATGCAGCTGCTTTCCTGCATGCGGAGCAATTGGTTTATCCCTTGCTTTGTGGACGCGAAGAACTGGTGGGCTGAGTGGCCGGGTGGAACGGCAAGTTTTGGCCAGGTTGAACAGAAGAGAGTGAAATGGGATGTACTTTTTTGTGTGTTTCATTTTGTGGGTGCAAATAAAACAGACGCCTCTGAGAAAGATAATTGACAAAATTTTTAGACCGTCATTTCTTAGCTTTCTGGCTAAGTATAACATCCTGAAGGATATTTGAGGCGGGCGGGGGGGTCATAATCATTTTCTCCCGAGGTTTGAAGTATTAGCTTTGTTGGGAAATAGATATTAATAGGTAGAATTTATTTTCTGTCACTGGTGGCGCTGTTTAGCAGCATCCAAAGCCTTGGTTTATGCCAGAGGGCAATCTGGCAATTAGTGGTGGTTGACGGGTCAAATCGTAGAGTGTTCCCTGAGTGCGTGGCGGCAAACTTGTATGCGCATCCAGTACCCCGTTTGTTTTGTTCACACACGTTGTGGAAGTTGAACTTCAACTTGGCCACTGCAATAGAAGCAAATATTGTAAAAGTGATGGAACCTCTGAGAGTTTATTATACGAGGTTGCAGTGGGAAATATTGCACAGGTGACTCTCCAAAAAGTCAATCTGTGGGATGTTTGATTTTTAAAAGGTGGCCGATATATTTCACCCTTTACACAAGTCTTTTTTTGGCCCCAAATACTGCCATTTGGAAGTGGTTTAGTTATCATTCACTGAAGGTTTGGGAATTGCCATTGGCTAAACACATCCTTGGCTTCTAAGAAACAGCCCCTTTTTTATATAAAGATGTGTTTTTAGCCTGGATAATGTCAATGTTTTATCCTTGTTACGTCCTAACCCAGGAGATACCTGAGGGAAACGTTAAAGATGTCCAACGAAGAGGACTTGAATAGATTAACTGCCTGCTCACTGGTGCTACTGGGCCACATATTCCTCTCCTTAGGAAGCACAAGGGTGGGTAGATCACAGAGAGTCAATGTCTGACGTATCGATGAAGCAGTTGTGTTTTTAGACGCCGTACATGTAGGGTTGAGATTTGTCAGGAGTGTTCCTGATTTCATGATCTTTTCATCAGTATGATTAATCTGGAAAGTGACATATTTTGCCATGAGAGGACAAAAAATGGGTGCTTTAAGGGGCACCTGTCGGCAAAGACGTATCCCATAGACCCTACGTTGCAGGGGCCCCTCAAAACCTATGGTAGTTTATGTTCCTCTAATCTCAATGCTGGAACACGTGTGGCTGTAGCCAAATGACTTGGCCATGGCTTTCTATAATACGCATGTCTATGAGAAATGGCTCAAGCCGCTAGCCTCATAGAGTACTTTGTTATTGCTAGCCATAGCCAGGCACTATAGACATGGTCTTACTGCTCCTGGACGACATTCACATGCCTGCTACGTGTTTTTTCCCCCATTCAGCGATGTTACAAGTGTGTGTGAGCACTTTCAAAAATTGTGTTGGAGATTCGTGACCCGCTCTGTGAAAATGAGTCATAAGGCCATTTTTTCCCCCGTCATTTTGTTTCGCTTTGCATGAGAAAGACCAAGATTAGGTCTGTGTTTTGACGTTTCTGTCGTTTTTGTCACCCTGATGAAAATGATCGAACAATGTTAACAGTTCCCATTGATTTACCCGGAGCAAAATTCTTTCAGAAGCCTGTTACTCAAAAGTGGCTTTGCTAACGTGAGTCTCACTGTTACATAAATTTTGCAACAGTAGGAATAGATTTTGAAAACTGGAACGTACATGTATGTCAACTTCACGTATTTGGGTTCTCGGTTATATTGGCGTCTCGGTTTGCAACTCCGCCTTTTTGTTTTTTGTGAGCAAACTCAAATACGTCTTGTCTTGGAATGCTCATTCCAGGAAAGCATGAATATGGTCTTACCAGCCATGCAACTCGCTGAAAAAATCCCAGACGTGCACGTTCAACTGTGGGCATCGGCCCTGCTCAGAGGTGAGTGGATAAACTTGTTTAATTTGCATCACCGGTGCTGGTGCTGGAGCGCTGTCGTGCAGGCTGCCGGTGTGAACACAAGTGCACACTGCTGAGCACGCAGGCAGTTAAGTATGTGACACATGACATGACACAATAGTAGGGGTGTACCAAGTGCAGAGGGCGCTATTTAGAGGGCCAGGCCACGTTCCTCAATGGCCTGTGTGCCCTATAGTAGACTGCTGTATCAAACAGTCTTCTGTGCCAGACGTCCCCTTAAGGCTCCAAAACCTGGTTGTGTAATAGCCAATCATGGAGTATTTCTGACAAGTTGCTGAAGGTCAGTCCATTCTTGTAAGGCACGGGGAAGTGTAGTCAAGCCGTTGCTTGTTTCAAGTCGCAGGCGCTATCACTGGGCCCCGTCTTTTCCCCCACCCTCAGATTTGTATCACTTGGAGGGCGACCCGGTGCGGGAGAGAGACGGCTACCAGATGCACACCTCCTTCTCACAACAGCTCCTCAAAGACCACTTCCAATCATCTCAGCAGACAGAGCACAACCTTATACAGGTGGGTGTTAACCCCAGATTTCTCAGAACAATGAGCTAGGAGGCCTGCCCCGAGTCCATCAGTACCCTCCAGTGTGCAGTAAACCAATTCTTTGTGTCACGGGGACGTATGTCATCCTAATTGAAGTGGCAGTACCTTGGCTCCACCCTCACCATTAAGCCATTTGCAAGTTAAATAAAATCTGATGCAAAAAGTAAATTGTTCATTAAACAATTTAAATGGAATAGAAATTGTCAACAGAGCAAGAAGTATTGTTCGTCTCTTAAATCTTGCTAAATCGTGGCTGAAGATACTCCTAGATGTGAGAAGCTATCATAGTGATTATAATGTAGAATTGTGTACGTTATTGCAACTGATTTTGTATATGGTCTGTTCAACAATCCACCGCTAGGTAAGACCAATATTCAGATATTCAATCAAACTCAAAGGTCAAATATTCGAACAGTGAATTATTGGAATTGACTCGGCCCTATCAGTGATTGATATTAACTGTCTACATTTTACCTGTCTCATTTCCCCACAGTGGACAGAAGGCCCGTGCCCGATCCATTTACTTCAGGGGGATGGAGCTAGTTCCAGTATCTTATAGCACTCGCCTCTGCTCTGCAACACACACCCAACCCTTTGCCGTTTGAAAAAAAAAAAGGGAAAAAAAAACAGACAAAAATATCCGACAAGTGTGCCAATTCTTCTCAAGATAAGAAACTTTTACTTCTTTTTCACTTTCCTTTTTTCGACTGCATTTTCTTCCCGTAGTCTCTCTAATAAAAACCAGAAAGAATCTGAAATGTTTTGATACAGTTTTTAAAAAAAGGGAACAAGAAGATTTGCTAGAAGAGAAAATATAGGTTGTCTTTAGAAGTCCAGCAGAATTCCAACTGGGGAACTTGTCTGTACCCCCCCCCTATTTTTCAATCTCCCCTTGCACTTGTATAAGAATCTTTTGACCGGCAGTCCGTTTTTCCCCCTTCCTTACTGAATGACTCCGAAATAAGATGCTCTTCAGTACGTCCTGTGGAACAGACCTGGTTGATAACCGTGTCTCTCTTCATTTCTTGTCAAGCGTTTCTGTGTAAGAGCTAATGGTAGTCGGTTTACATGTAATGGGAAACTTTGAGATGCTTGATGGCAGCAAACATACCGGTCCCGTGCAGCAGTTCTGAGCAGGTGCCCATGGTTCTGAGCATGCGTGCATAGTTCTGAGCACGCGCAGCACTGTGAAAAAGGACTGTTATGTCTTCTGCCACCAGCATCTCAAAGTCTCCCATTGTCACGTGACACCCCCAACAATCTGCCTTTTATCTCTGGCTAGACACCCCCAGATTTGTGCGAAGTCAGTTTTCGAGTTCCTCACCAGGAAGACTTCTCCATTATTTTTTCCTCCCATTGTAATTCGGACTTGCATAGCAAGCATAGCCAATTTAGATGCATTTGTGAAGTGTGGAAAATATTTTTGACAAATCTTAGCTGGTATTTTTTCATGACGTTCCAAGTGCGTGTTATAAGATGTACCCATTTGTGTTTGAGACATCTGCTACAGGATAATGGAATTGCCTCAAATACCACTCTTTCCATGTTTTTTTTTCTCGCTCCAGTGAGTAGTTGTTCAGGGACATATTTCAGTTTGAAAATAAGGGATTACGTGAATTCCTGACATTTGGTGAATCATCAAATGGTATGTGTTATGGAAAACAGATAAGTATTCCCCCCAAGCGCCTACATTTTACCCCCGAGAACCTCGTATTGGCAATCTCGTCAGTTTGTCGTTGAAATTTACTGACTGGTTTGGGCAAAATTGTCCTGAGATAAACTATCAGTATGGCGCCCTCTGTTGGCAAGCATTGGCCAGTTCTCAGAATGTCTGTAGCAGTGAACACTTCGGATCTGGGCTAGAGTGACTAGTCCAGGCACTCCCACAGAATATCTCTGGAATCTTGCGCTGATCTTGAGTTTAACCATCCTGAAATTGAGGGTTGACAATTGCAGTCATTATTATTCATGGTAGAATTTTGTGGCAGTGTACTGGAGAGTCCTATATCCGGAATCATCTCCCTAAGAGAGAGATGGTTTTCCCTGAGGGAGAGATGGTTCTCCCTGAGGGAGAGATGGTTCTCCCTGAGGGAGAGATGGTTCCCCCAGGGAGAGATGGTTCTCTTTGAGAGAGATGGTTCTCCCTGAGAGAGAGATGGTTTTCCCGGGGAGAGATGGTTCTCCCTGAGAGAGATGGTTCTCCCTGAGAGAGATGGTTCTCCCTGAGAGAGAGTTTTTCCCTGAGAGAGATGGCTCTCCCTGAGGGAGATGGTTCTCCATGAGGGAGATGGTTCTCCATGAGGGAGATGGTTGGATGGCAGTCGCATAGGGAAAAGACACTCTGAAAGGAAACACATGGTGTACAGACAAATGGGCTCAAAAACAAATTAAACTTTGTGAGAACTTCTTGGGATACTGTTCAGAAACTCTTATTTCACTGGATTCGGTAGTAAAAGTCAAACGGTTCTATCGTAATTTTCTTTTGTAGTGTCGCATATTATCCCTTCAAAAGCCATCATTTGTTAACTCAAACACGTAGGGTTTTTTCACGTGACGCAACATGACTGGCAAAGGCTAACCAGGAAGCGTACCATGTCCATGGAGGCGCGTGCATTTTTGACTCTGTGTATTTCTACTGGCAGTTTCTTGTACGCCAGAATGTTGGCAGACTAAGAAGGTGCGCGCGTTTATTGCGCACATCTGTGTAAATTGAACGCTGGCCGTCAAAGATCACGTGACTAAAAATCCTTTGTGCTTCGCTACAATTTGTGTACAGTCGGGCATGTTGGGATATTTCCTCGATGTTGTGTATACCGTAAACGAGAGTGAAGAAAGAATTTTTTTATTATAAGGAAAATTATCCAAGTGAAACTTCAAGAAGCCTTGTTATTTTCTCACGGGGCTGAAATTGTAAAGAGATTAAAATTGATATGAAGGGGAACAGCGACTTATATTGAGTGGTAGATAGCTAAACATGTATGTATGTATCTTTTATATAAAAACTTGTGTATTATTTGTCTCATTACCTTTTTAACTTATTGCCGTGGTAATACCAAATGGTGTCACGGGATACGAGAAATATCCTGCGCCATCTTTTCTTGTAAATTGCTGTAAATACTGTACATTATCTTTTTTTTCTTTGAGATACTATCTTTCACAAACTGGTGTCTGCGAGCGTTTAGTTTTACATCTTTTTTAGTGGTTGTTGCATTTTAGTACAGATTTCTAACGAAGTCAGATTTGTCCAAGTTAGTCGACCGATACTTTCTGTTACGTCAGTATTTCTGAGTGGAAGTTTGTTTTATTTACCGTATGCATTGTTTCTTTTCCTTGCACAGCCACACTGTTCATGTGTCATAGCACACCGCGTCGAAAGTAAAATGTATTCATAGGAATTCCTGATGGCCACTGAAAAAAAAATGGTTAGTTAGGAAAGAAATGATCAACTTTCAAAAAGCATTTTTGTTTTTCGTTTGAGCCCACCGACAAAGTAACAGAGAAAAAAACGTCAGGTTTTACTATTCGCTGATGAATAAGTCCTTTTGAGAGACAATCCGTGGCATTCAACTGATATATAGGCACACTGGTCATTCGGGCCTTCATATTTGGCACTACTGTATATTTCCCCTTTCGCGATTTCATTCGAATTCAAATCTACAACACGCTGAGGCTAGTTCATACTTGGCGCGAAAGGAACACAAAAAACACGAATTCATGACGTCAGATCAAATAATAGCGCTCCGAATTCGCCAGTGATGAACACAATAACTTGGGCGAAATTTTGCTGCAAATCTTTCGTGAAGTCAAATTTGCTTTGCTTTCGAGTTTGCCTGTAGTATGAACCGGCCCTTAGACAGTCCAATTCGCAGCGAAAGTGTTTGTTCTAACCGATTGACCGCGTTGTACACAACATGCTCTTACGGGTCGTTAACACTAGCAGGTAGAGGTTTTTGCGTTTCGTGAAGGTATACGACGTGTGTGAGCAAAAGCGGAATGGCAGATGAACCGGACCTTTCAAAAAAAAGGAAACACAAAAACCACGTCATTCAACCAGTTTACCTCACGTACATTGTGACATACTTTGCGGAAAAAGAGTTGTGTGTCTGTCAGTTACCGTAACTTTTGACTGGTGTCTCTCAACGGATCAGACAAGCCGCATTTTCCATGAAGATACGCGTGTATGGCCGGCTGTGCGTGTTATCAGAGTTTGGTGACACGTGGTTGAATTTGACCGTCATCCCAATCTCCAGTGTATTTTTGGTCAAACCCTTGAGTTCGGACTCGTGCCACACGCCATTTTCTTAGACCGAGCTTGTGTTACGTGTTTTTCCCTGATGTATCGGAAAACTGTTTTGTATTTATCAGTTTTGTAAATAAGTATAAATCAAAGACTTTTTAATTTAACTGTGCAGGATTTGTACTAAAATCAGATTAAGAAGGAAATTATCTCGCACGATTGCCGCTAACTAGGGACAGCCTGTATAGTTGTACATGTATATTGGGAGTTTTTAACGAGCCTGAATATTCGAATAAAACTCAAAACCTGAATATCAAAGCAATTCCCACAACTTTATCATACTATTTGTCAGTTGGGACTTGGAGTTTATGGTTTTTGTGTTTTGATTTTTTTAACACTGAAATGGTACAGCGGACACCATTTTGTGTCCAACTGTCATTGTTTGACGCAGCCATCTGTGCGGATGATGTGGACAACAGAATTCCAATCAAGCTTTGTGCGTTGGTAAAAATCCACCATTTTGTGTCCGACTGCCATTGGTCGTTGACGATGTCAGTGTGGCTTATGCGGATACCGGGAGTCTGATTAAGCTTTGCGCGTTCGAAGAAAAGTATCCATGTGTACATAACAGAAAAAGGTCAGATACCAGCGAAAAGTGTTCACCTTGCCCCCACTTGTTTGGAGTGCCTTCTATTAAATTGGTCATGCGCTATGCACGTTGGAGTAATAATAATGATCACTAATTAACCAGAGCACTTCAAATTAAGCATGCTTATTTGCGGGTAAATGACTTCAGATAATGCAGCGATGTCGTACATGTATACATGTATACCCGTGGTCTCTTGCCGGGAAATCTTTGGCAATACCGTCGTACGGTTTCCAAGGGCCCTGTCCATTCTAAATCTGAGCGGGCCGGGCGCACTGTAGGGCTATTTATGCCAAAATTCAGGGGACATAAAGCAGAACATTGCTATTCTTTTACGTGGACGCTTCCAGAGCTCTTGGAAATAAAGAACGCTATTGTAACGCACTCTGCAACTCAACTGACGGACATTTTATACATGTTCCAGATTTTGGAGTATGTTCATCATTGCAGAAAACAAGAATGATGCTGTAGTGAGATTCCATCTTTTGATTATTTACTAGAATCCAGTTTCGACTTTGTGCAACAAGATTTCAGTTTGCCAATGTACGATACTTCACAGTTATTGACAACGTCTTCAGCAAGTTCGTCTGCCGCATCTTTGCAATAATTTCGTGTGACGTAGCCTCTCAGGTCGAGTTCGGCCGGCCTGTTCTTAACACGAGTGTCTTGTTCTCGCGCTCGAACGGCGGGAACGCAACCCAAGAACACTGTTCCCGGGACAGGATCACACACCACCTCGTCGTTAGGGTTTTACAGAAACACACGGAAAAACTCGTGAGATTTTGATTTTTGAACAGTCGCAAAAGATAGCGAGATGGCTCACCAAGCCGGAGACAATGGGAAGTTTTACAAAATTAACATTTATCAATTTCCATAGCAAAAAAAAAATTGAGTGTTCCTTTTTAAATAGAAAAGAATTCAGCCCAGCCTTCCAAGTTTACTTTGAAAGTACGTACATGGATGCCGCCATGTTCCATGCAACAACTGGTCGTACGTTCCCAGCAGTCGACTAACGAACAATAAATCGAGCTGTTCTTGAACATACGAGAACAAGCCGCCCGAACTCAGCCTCAGGGCACGCTTTCAAGAACATACTTTTCGATGATACCCAGTGGGTAAATTGCATACCCTGTCACTGAAAGATGATTGACGTATACCCGCGAGTGACAAGAACGTTCCCTGAGCATGCTTGATTAATGTGCAGGTGAACGCAAGAACTTGTATACCGTAATTTTCTACAAAATCATGGAGCATTACATTACATACTTTAATGTTCCTGCAAATTTTGTGAGTTTCTCTTGAAAAGTTTGAACACATCTTTATACATAATAATTATACATGTAGCAAAGGAATAATAATTTTGGATACCTCTCTTTTCTGAAAGCACTGGGATAGAAACATCTTTAATACATTTTAGTTTTAAAGTGATGTCAAAATAATTGCCCGAACATTTCGGACATTGGCCTTTCAAGAAATTTTCTGCAAACCTTAGCCTATTCCCGGAGAAGCTATACTTGATCTGAGATATGATTTGATTTGATTTCATAAATGACCAATGCTGTAATCGTGAAGTAGCACGGCAAACAAAATTGAACTTGGACTAGTAGTGAAAAGCCTATCATTCGGCCGAACGACGTATTGCGTACGGTGTTAAATGTTGAAAAAAAACCAGTGCAACCTGTACGGTTCAAGTATGCAACTTTCCCTCGGATCAGCTGATGTCCTCGTTTTTCACTTCACACTGGTCTCATTAGGAATTGCAAAACTGAAAATATTGGAAAATATTAAGGATGGATGTTTTGGACGTGAGTGTTGTGATGTCATTCTGACAAGACGCTTCATCTTAAGGGTTTCTTGTTCAGATAGCAAATGCAAAATGTTCTCATTGAAAATAGTTTTAAAGAAAATTATGCTTTATTAAAAAAAAATGTCAAGAAAGAAAAAGAATTTCTGGCAGCAAATATGATATACTGGTACCCAATGCTGACAATGTTGGAGTAGAAATAGCCGTAACTTTTGAGGTTTTTGTCCTGATAATGACACACATTTTTGCTCATAAACATGCAAATTTGTATTCGCATGTAAACCAAAAGACGACGAAGTACCTCGAAATGGTAAGATGAAAAAAACTTCAGCATTTCTCCGTTGTCTTAATAAATTACTTCTTTTGGTCAACTTGTGCGGCAAAAATTTCGTCTCAAAGGGCAGGAGATGCTCTAGTTTTTCTAAGACATGCGGTCAACATGCAAGTCAGAGGTGCCGACTTTGATCGATTTCGTTTTTAACACCACTGCGACAGCAACTCTTTTTCTTTTCCACGAATTCAGACGGATGCGTGCAAAAGGAAAGCGCTTGATCCCTCTCGGGGTCACGATTCTCTCGTTGCCGGGCTACCAAACAGGTTTGCAGTCGGTTTCAGACTGCCTTTAGGTGATCTTGTAACTTGAGGTGCCGTCTCTCTGTCTTGTGATGGTTCTGAGAAAGTCAGGTTAAAGGGTCACAAGGTTACAAACCATATTTCACCTTAAGATAGTAATAATATACGGGTCATTCACAAAGGCGGGTTTACGTTTGCGGAATTAAAACTCATAAAGATTATAAAATTTTGTGGAAAGATTAACCGTAAAAATTGTAGAGATTTTGGGGTTTGTTTCAATAGGCATGATTTCAAAATACCTTTGTTTTCGATCAGCTATGAAAAGATACGCTGCTGGACTATTTTCATGAAAAACAGTTGGTTCAGGCAAACCACTTGAAAAGATTTTTCTGCATGTACACTTCACCATGCACAAAGACACTAGACTGGTGATCAAGTCCTACAAAAGGCGATCCCAAGTCACTCCTGTTTTCACATCGAGTGACAAGCTTTGAGCCGTGACAAAGGTATTTCTACCATTCCCCTGTTTCCCGTGGCCAAACACTTGTGATTTAATTCGTGACCGACTCGCATTGGCATGATATCGATGCGGGAAAGATCCCCCGACTGCTGGCTTTTGTGCATCTAGTCTTGAGATGGCTTATCTCGATGGAGCCCGCTCTCCTTGAAATGGGCTCCCAGAGTCCGTGCACTTTTAACAGATGAAGGCCTTCAGTTCCCAGACCATCCGGAAGACGACTCGATCTGGATTATTGATTTTCTTTTCTCCTGACTGCTGATAGCATACTCAACTGTGATTTATAAGGAGGTGGAATACTCGAAGAGCATTTTTTCAACCCTTCGGCCTTCATATCGAGGGCCGGCAAGGATACACCTCTTTTCCGGCTCACTGGTCCTTCGAGGGGAGAGACATAGTTGAAACATACACACCACCGAAGGCGCATAAAAATTATGCAGCCCCGGTGACGTGTTCCATCCCCAGCCCTTTTTCCGCGGGAAACCCTAGATACCTGCCCCCTTTCCGCGCTTTTCTCTCACCACCCTAGTACAGACTGGTGCGCCAGTTTGAAACGTCGGATGGCATCTCTAATTCGCAAACGAGCCGGATCGGGAATTTTCCCCGTGTTCTTTTTTTCCCATAGGTTTTTTTGCGGGGTTTTCGCCCATCCCGTGATCAGTATTGAATTAATGCCTTGATTATGTAAATGTTCACATGTGCATGATATTTTAGTGGTCTGTATTTGTAAATATTAATGTTTGTTGTATTTGTCAATTTTACTTTTCGTCTTGAGTTTTTAATTATTTTATTAATTTGTACTGATTGCAGGGCCCCAATGGAAACCAGTTTGTATAACTGTTTGGGCATGCCCTGGGTAAAGAAATGGAATAAATAAATAAAAATGAAAAAAAAATGGGGCACCGTGTACTTTAATCAACACGGGGCGCTGAACAGTTTTCATGGGGTTTCAAGATGACGTTGCTACAACTTGACAGTTCCACTTCGGTTCCTTAATTTCCACGTTCTGCTTTCCATGCATGGCTTCACCAATGTCGGTTCCAGATAAAAAGTTTCAGACGAAAGTTTTTGTTTGATGCTTGAAATCAACGTGAATGATTCTGCTGTAAGTCATAAGCAAGGGCGTTAATCGCTTATCAAAATTGGAGGGAGGCATAACCTGAATTGATCACAATTAACGTGAGGGCGAAGTCTCAACGGCTTGGGGTTCGGGTCTGCTTAAAGGCCCTTTAAAATTTGATTTTCTGTGGTGCGATCTGAGGCAATTTTTGACCACTTTGAATTTTTTTGGTAAATGCTTTTGCAAATAACGTTCCTCTTTCAAGATTTTACATGTAAGTGGAGAATTTTTTTGAGGGGGGGGGAGACAAACGATATGATATCCCCTAACCTTTGCCCCACCGATTGACGCCGTTGGTAATAGGTGTGTCTATTCTGATTGGTGAACCTAGTACGATTTTGCTCTGGGGCCAATACATAGACTCTGACCGATTAGCAACTGCCAAAACAAGAAGTTGCATTCCTGTAAGGGAGCAGGTGGGCAAAAGCACACGACCTTCCTGATGGGTTTAGCTTCGTACGGGTCAGCTCCTCGCCTGGCCCCGACGAGGTCTGACGGTGCAGATTTCGGGTCCGAGGAGTTCTTGTTCGATTCCCGGGGCTACAGTTATCCTCTCCATCCAGTGTCCCAACTTTAGGGCTTTCGGTCAGAAGCTATATTGATGCGAGCGCCTTTGTGCGAAATCCAACTTAGGTTTTGCTGCCGGGATTTAGTAAAACTATACAACATAGCCGTGCCGTGCAAAAATAATTGAGGCGGGGAAGGGGAAGTAACTTCAGAATTCGAACATTTGCTTAGTTTTTTCTTTAGCTTGAGACGAGGCTATTACATTTGAAGTTTAAACTTACATAAAAGGGGGGGGGTGCTCGATGTACATCCGCGTGCGGCCATGCTTAATTCGTTCATGACTTTGCAGTCGTTGAAACGTCGGCGGGTTTTTCTACTCGGACACAACACCGGAAGATTTTCACACGCATCAGCCATGAGATCTAATCAAACGTTTTATTTCGTCTGCTTCTCACAAACTGTTCAAGCTCAGATTTTTTTTGGGGGGGGGGAGTACTCATCAACAGCAAACTGACAAATCATTGGTAGCTGAATGAGGTAACTTCAGAAGTATTTCAAGCAAACTGGCGATTGTCCCCTTTTCCTAGTGTTTGTTTCTTTCGCCTTTTCCCTCTTTTTTTGCAAGGGGCAGCGCCCACTGTCCCTATACCCAGCAAGAAATGAGACCGAGGGGTACCCCCCAACATGTCCAATCCCTATACACATTCCAGACTATTGTTACTTAACACATCCCCCCCAAGATGTCTGAAAGGAATTCCCCAGATTCCTGCGAGACAATGACCAACACAAAGCAGGGGGGGTTCTCTCCGTCTCATACCTTGCTGCGTATGACTGTCCCTCCCCCTTCGTGACGCTCAGGTCCAAGTTGCTCGTTCTGACAGGTGTAGTTGGACTACTGAGAGACGGACTCGCCGTACCGGTCGTACATGTGTATTGCGTATGGCGCAGTGTGGCACAGATCCTTGGACACCATGACGAAACAGAAGGGATTTCACCGTAACATCCAAATTCAAACGATATCCGCAATGCTTTTTGACCGCAATCTAGGGGCAGACTGGGTGATTCAAGTAGTTCTATGAACACGCCGCGCTAAGTGAATCGAGCGTATCATTTGTGTATTATATAGGCATGGAGGAAGGACTCCATGACGTAGATGACAATATTCCACTGGTATCGAGCTATAAAAATTTCATTGTGCAATAGAATGTTTCAAGCGCCGAACGTAGGGGTTCCGTTGAGGGAATTTCAAATTCAAAACATTTCACACTCTATGTTCATGTTTACACGCTCTTGCGCGGCGTTCAAGTTGCATGTACAGTATGCGATACAGACCACCATGCATACTTCGTTGACCCCATGGTTGACCACAGACGACATGATTTGCATACAACAGCTGGCATGAAATCAAGGCGAAACTGACCCCGTTTCTCCTGCTAATGAGGAATTGTTCACAATGTGTACAGGGGCCTCGACGGCAGAACTAGTCTGAAAGTTGGGGAATCGTCAAGGACTCCGAGTCGGAGAATTGTGTTTCAAAAGTACATGTACATTTCGCGCCTTCTCCTTGTCTGCATAACGGGCGTAGACCTGGCGGCCTTTTGAGTAAAGGAAAACGGATACCAATAGGCCTACTTGCATGATTCAGACTTTCGAATTTCTGCCTTGGAAGGAATTTTTCAGGTAAATTTATGAAAAAGTAGTTACCTTTGGCTCAAACTCAGTTAAAGATTTGTGCACTAGACCCACAACCGACTGTAAAGATGTTCCTGAACGGATTGATTTCTTGATCGAATGATGTTGAAATAAGCCTTTGACGAGATGGAATTTTCGAAAAAAAAAAAGATGGTCAGACCCACCCTTGCCACTCGGTGGGTGTAAGAAAGTTAACCACGCGCGTTGCACGTTAATTCAGTAAACATGATTGTTTACAAATCAAGTTGGGAATATTTTATATCAGGTCATACGTAGATCTAACAGCGCTATTTTTTTTTACCGCAGATTACACAAATGGCCCACAATGGCACACCAAGGCTATTTATCAAGATGAAAATACCAAACTAGAGACTCATCCAGCAGTATGTTTGATCAAACTCCGAGTGTGATAAACATTAAAAAATTGAAAAGCGAAAAGGTTTTATATTTATGAGAGAATTGGAATTTTATTATTTTCCCCTGTGACTTGATATTTAGGCCTTCATTTACACCAATCCCGTGCCGCGGTGCGCGTCTGGAGAAAGACCTGATTGATCGTGACACTCATCACTAGTAACGATAGTTGGACGATCCGTTTGACAACCCAACTGCGAAGATCTGCAGATTACCGGCTAGTTTTATAAAATCGGCACGAAGAAGCTTTCACAAAGACAGTGACCGCAACCTTGCTGGAATTGCACAAAGAAATTATCTACGGAAGATAGCAAAGCAATGCATTGCTTCAGGGTCTGCCTAAAATACTGGCCTTTATTTTGGGGTCTGACGGTATTTTTGAACATAAAATGTGACTGGATGCAAATAAGTTACTTCATGGGGGCGGGTGCAAAAATGTTGCACATCTTTTCCTTTCGCCCAATGATTATCAGCTCACCAACCTCTGATTAGAGTTTGTTTGCTCTTTTCATGCTGTTGCCATCTGTCTAAGCTTCATGTCTATTTCTTAAGAGACATGCCAATGTTAATTGTCAGTAATTTTCTTTTCATTCTTTCCCGCCCTCGTGTGGATGGGCTATCACAGTTACAAAGGTAGTATTCCGTCATGAATGACATTCTCACTCACTAAGTTCTGATTTGGTATAAGGTTGCATCATCGACACTGAATTGGAATCGTGTCGTAATTGTGCCAATCTCAATCTGGAAAGCGGCCACTTTCAGATATGCGTCACGGCTGTTGATGGAACTGACGGTTCTTGCGTTGCATAAGCACGCTCAGGCGGCGGTCGTTGATTTTGTATCCATACTCCTATAATACATTTTACCGATACGGCTGTCACGTGACTTGGTATTGACTTCATGCACAAAAGGCCAAAGGGCTCGAGAGAGAAAGAAGCGGGGACGAACGGCCATGTACGTCACGTGATTCATTTGCATGTGATGATGTGGAAAGGCGGGGTGTGACCGGACGCGGCAATGGGTAAATGCGCCGTCACAGCTCACGTGACTCCACTATCTCAGTGACGCATGACGCCTTCGAAAAAAATAGCACCAGTTACAGAAAAACATCATGGCGGCCGGGATGCCAGTAGTCTAGTCGTCACCATCTTCTGTTGTCATGCACACAGAGTTTTGCAGAGATGTGTACACAGTTAACAGTTCTGTGCAGCTCTCTGAAGATCATGCTTGGTCTCAAGGTTATAAAAATACACACTGTGAGAAAAGTAAAATCGATAACAAAATGATCAATTAATTACAAATCAATAAGCATTAACATACAAAGAACTTAAACGTAAAACATAAAACAGGTTTAATTACTTCCACACTGTCAAGAGTCTTTTATTCTTAACACTTTCTCCCTTGAGTTTTTCCTCCGAAATTCAATCACATTTTAATGGCTGTTGCAATTTTTACCGATAACATCAGTTAAAAAGAAGACTAAAAAGCGTATGTCAATTACACACTTGAAGAGCAGGTGATGAAATAAGGTATAAGAAATGAATAAATGAAAGATAGAATTAGAAACAACGATAGGCCGCCCGGTGCGTTTCCTCATTTATAATCAGCATTTAAAGTTCCCCAAAAGTGAAGAAGCAGATTAATCTGCGAAAAAGAAACTTGTTAAAAGTGAAGCATCAAACAGATGACCGAAACTGGAGATTAATCCATCCCAGGGTATGAGTTAAATCATATTGAAATCACAGGATTCAGTCCTAAATGGGTTTAAAAAAATACCCGTGTATAGATAGACCTTTATATAACTCGTCCAACATAATACTTAGAGTTCCTGCAGTGTACAGGCTGTAGTAATGTGCACTCTCTTGCTTCAAAGTAATAGAGACACTGTTGAAGCACTGAGTTGGAGTTGCAACTATACTATTGAACACCAATAAATACTTGATCGTTTAGTTCATGGATTAATAACTTGTAACTTTTTTGTATTATGGAGTTGTCTGAAGAAGCACTGGATTTTTAACTTGAAAGTGTTCCGATTAAATTGGGTGAGTAAAAAATGAAACTATACAGATTAACCTCTTTCAAAAACTTCATCAAAAGAATTAACACATTTCCTTTTCATTTGCTATGTCGTGTCACTGTGCCATTTGCTACTCGGAGTAGAAAACTGAGGTGTGATACACTGCCAAAGAGCCCAAAAAGCGAAAATAATATCGATATTGACGGCTTGATCAGTACTAATATACTATCTATGTGAAATATGTTATCGATTTTCAATAACAATCTTTAAAAAAAATACAAAATGACAATCAGTGACGATGACAGGATGTCAACTTTATGTAAAAAAGTTGTAAGAAAACGATGTCACGTGACACAAAGATAAATGAGTATACAAAATTTGTGTATTTTGTCCACTAGGGAGATTTACATGAATGGCAACATTCTTCACATATGCATCTAAGCAGTTGTCATGTGAACAGGTATGATGTATATAAGCCGGCCACACTCTATTGGCCAGGTGGCATGTCACGTGTCGTACCGCCGGATATGTAGGAGGAGGTTGTTTATCTGTAAACAAATTGTTGTGTTTAGCCCTGAACACAGACCGGGCTACCCCTACGGTAAACAGCCATTTGAACCTTCGCCATTTTTTACGGAAATTGGGCCCGTTCGGACAATACAGTGCCCACACGTAGTTACTTGACAATCCTTCAGGGGCCTAATGTGTCGTAGAGGTAGCTGAAGTGAAGTGGAAACATTATTTCCATATGGAAATTGTGTAACTTCGAGATTTTTGTAAACTGGAAAGTGCCCGAGCCAAGGAGGATTTGTACGTCGGCGGCGTGCAGGCGTGTGCGCACGGGCTACTCGCCATTGGCCGGAGCATTTTGAATAGGCTGCTTCACACGGCTTTCATCAGCTGCGCGAGAGGTCACTATAATCCGTTTACTGAAATTATCTTGTAGCCGGTAAGTTATTCTTAATAAACCTGCAATATTGCAATGTTTGGATTTGTGGAGTGGATTCCTATTGAAAACTGAGCCAGAACTTCGTATTTCACGTACAATCGGTTCAATTTTCACGCCGAAATCGCGCCATCTCGTGGGAAGCACCACTCACGAGCGAGAGAGCTAGTATCCTTGCATTTATGAGATTGCGAAGCGTGTCCCATGAAATGTTGTCACAATCCTGTTGTTTGTGGGGCGTAAATGGTGATATGTTTTACAGTCCGGTACATGATGTATGAAATATTTTCTTTATAAGATATAAAGTTGTATCTCCTCTCCAATGCGGAAGAAGTGGGACATGTTTTTGTTCATGAGTGAGTAAATTCTCCCTAGGAGTGAGCTGAAGTAACTACACATTCGAATGACTCGTACTGGAGGGGTTCCCCCGGCCCTAGCTTTGGGTAATCTCTGTGTTTCTTCTGGACCAAAAATCATTCAGTTCTTCAGAAAATCTGTAAAGTCCATAGACGATGATCAAAGTTAGTCGCATTCAACTGTATTACAGGACAAACTTGAAGGAATGGGACGGAGATCTTTATCAAATCGTGTTTTAAATGCCGGTCGGTACACGTGGGTAGGCGTAAGGAAAGTGCTCTGTGATCAGCATGAGTTCCCTAAACTTTGTGTTACGTCAGTAGCGCTATAGTATGTGGACAGGCGCTGGGGTGTTTCCCGGGGTTTGTACAAGTGTGTATCTGGGATTTTGTCATCCTGCATCTGAAGTAGTCTTTGGTTGTAATTTTTCAAGTTTGTGCATTTCTTTTAGTTTTTTATGTGCAGGTTTTAAACTTTTGAGCTTGATGAGTTTCAATACAAAGTCACTGAGTGAGATAAAAAAAAATATTGTCACCACAAGAGTGGAAATGATGCATGCACACAACTTCAGTTCAGTTTCCCAAGTTGAAGTTTGAAAGATTTCAACTCCATGTAGGCCCTCTGGCTTCTCAGTTTTTGACAGTGTTTGGCCTAAGCTTTTTTTTTTGTCAAAACAAGGACTTGTAACTTGTCCAGAAAATAGTCATTGGAAAAAAAGATACAGACAAGTATGGGTGACAAATTAGCATTAATGTTAATTTGAATGAGGTGTTTTTAAATCTGAAAAAAAAATAGTTGACTTCAAGCATTCCGTATAAAAATAGTCCCTGCATATGTTATAAATGTAGTCAGTTTGATGTGACCTTGGTCATTTTTTGGGGGGGTGCATGAATTTGTAGATAAAGTTTTTCCTTAGAAATTGTAATCCCGAGTGTCGCGCCTTCATTTTACCTATAAGATGGAAAGGGTACTTCTTTCCGCATGGATTTTGGTTACAGGGGCAGTGGCTGTTCCTCTTCATTTGGTGGGATGTGACAAAGTTGGGGCATTTAACACAGCCACCCCCATCTGAAATGTCATCTATCCTTTCAGCTCCATCAGAGATCCTTTGGAACAAGTGCATTGTGTTCGAAGTTGTTAAGTAACTCTTCTTTCCTGTGAAAAGCATGTAAAAGGACCATCAAAATAGCTTGTACATGTACTTGTGCTTGAAGACAAAACTGAAGGAACATTTTGCAGACGCATATGAATGCCTGTTCTGCATATGTACTTTGTACATTGTACTATCCTGAATATATCAAATATATATCCTTTTTTACAGTTTTGCCTCACCGTTGTTAAGAATCTGTTGTTTATAAAATTAATAATGACGTCAAATACAACATGTACCTTGGCAGGGTTCATGTATTACTTTTGCTACTAGCAGAGTTGAAACCTCCAGACAAGGGTTGAATATCCCAGTGGATCAAGAGGAGAGTATTGTCAGCCAAGTGAGTGCACCCCAGTTGCCAGGTACATCTATGGCACTGGTATTTTAGATACGGGTGTAGTTTGCACATGACCACCATGCTATGCTGTGTACAGTATTTGCAAGCCTCCCCCCCCCAGCCTGAGACATGAAGACATGGTTTCCAGCTCCTGAACTGGTTTGACTTACAAGAAAAGGGGACGGACGCATTGCCAAGACTTTATACCCTGTTGGAGCATTCTTTTATTGGCTAGCGGTAGCGGTGCGCCGCGCTGCAATCCGCCCCACTCCCCGTAATGTTACCCACTTAATGGTAATCAAATGATGGCAGTGTTCTGATACGGGCTGGAATGTACCCAGTTTTGCCCCTGCCTCCCTTGGTTGATTCAAACAAATGGAAATTGCCCTCTGAAGTATGCACGCTTGATAGCAGGTAGAATTAGCCAAGCAGGTCAAAATGTCTAGGCGATACTCGGCAGTCTCATTATGCGAGACATTGGATAAGAAGCACATATCGGCATGAACTGAGATCGTGGTTGTTTATTTGGGCAAAATAGGGAAGCAGTCTACAAAAGGTGCAATTTCTGAAGTTTGTGCAACAGATTTGAGAACCGAGTGCAATGTTGTAACAATTCAAAGCAGACAACTTAGTGCATCATATGCATTTGTGTGTATGATACATGGAAACATTCCCAAAAGCATGGTACAGAAGTCTATGGTGCAGTTCACAATACAGGATACATGTACATGTACATTGCAGTGCCAACTACACATACCTTGCACAGAAGTAAGAACGTATCATGCAGGTACTGTGGATATATATATACATGTTCATGTTAATATACCAGCCCCTTTGAATTACAGATACTGTGAGATACTATGCCCCTATAAACGCTTTGATACATGTAGTATTGTGTGAGTAAAATACATGCGTTTGTGTTTACAAGCTTTGCAGTAGGTCTCACCCTTGCCAGAGATAAGAATTTTCCGAATATTTATGAGATAGAAACATTCAGTCTGCCTCGCTTTAATTAATGTCTATGAAACTCGGTATAAAATATACATGCGACGATTACACATGTACTTTGTAGTATAAATTATGCAAACTGTTTGTGTGCATTTGTGTGTTACAGACAGATCTATGTCTGTGTACGAAGGCTGATACGGTTCAAGCGTACACCCATGTACATGTTCTCATGTATGTGGCAAGAATAGTACTTGTATGAATGTCAATATCATGTTGTGTTCCTTCATGTTTACTACTGTGCCTTAGGAAAGAAATATTCTTGATGGAATTTCTTTGGGCTAATGTTACTGCAGTTACGTGTACCAATAGTTGCCACTGACTGGTCTGTTAATCAGTATACCAATAATGAATGTGCAATGGTAAGAATATTCGCCTTGTTGAATGGAACATTCCATCTTTCAACTCACGAAGATTTCTAACCATCGCACGAGTGAAAAAACATTCATTATTTGTTCTATATAACTGCCATATAGATCATTGTCATTTGATTTATCTTTGAACGATTTCAAATCCCAATGACTTTTCGGACCAAATGTTATTCTCCTCAGGTTTGATCAGCGCTGTGTGTTGTGCTCGCGCTGCCTTTTGAGGGATGAGGCCATTCATATGTCGTGGAAACAAGGATGATCCTAACCATTGTAAATTTTTTACAACCACACATGGGTGAATAGTACCCGATGCAGCATGAATGGCAGGAAAAATAAATGTCACGAATAATGAATGTCATGTGATGCGTGTTCCACCAGTGAAATGACAAGGATCTGTGTGGCAGTTATATAATAATTCATGATGATGAATTGTTTTTGAAGGAATGCACTTGTCTGTGTGTGCAGGTTGTGTTCAAACTTTTGTTGAGAGTGTGACAATATTCAGATTGAGATTTGAGATGTGCGGCGTTTGCATTTCTTTCCGCGTGCTTTCAAGTGCCTTGTCAAGGCCAAGTTTAGTTTGTTTGTGACTGTGCCAGGTTCACATAATGTCCTCTTATGGCCATCAAAGGAAATGTCCACAATGTGAGACTGATTTGGTGTGTCTAAAGTGTTAGAATGATGACCATACGTGCTTGTCAGCACGTTTGCATTATGTGCCCGTACATACCTTAATTTAGTCCAAGTGGCATATTTTTTCAAATGAAGAACCATCCACAACTTGATGTAAAACCAATAACACAAACCAAATTAGGAAAATGGATGACATCCCTGCGGTTTCATGTGGGGTTTCAGAAAAATACAGATCTTGATTGGAAAATGCAGGACTACATGTAGGTTGAGATAATTTGTTGGATGTTTGTTGAACCCCTGCATTAAGTCTTTTTAAAGTTACCTGTGCCTGAAGG
Source organism: Acanthaster planci (assembly GCF_054643075.1). NCBI lineage: Eukaryota > Metazoa > Echinodermata > Asteroidea > Valvatida > Acanthasteridae > Acanthaster > Acanthaster planci. Next base: position 11,674,764 of record NC_141781.1, read on the forward strand.
CAATTTCTGCAGTTTACCCATACTGACAATCTTACTGGAAACGATTATCCAGATCCCTTGACTTCCAATGTCAAGGGCAATTTGGGAAGTTTTTCCTGAAGCAGCCATTTCCTAGGAAGAAGTCTCAAGTCCAAGCAGTGGGACAGTTGGCAATGGTAATCAGTTATTATATACAGGTTCAACATATTTGTGCCGATACCGATAAATCGTGTACCATACAGTAAACTATGGTGTGAATACATGTATGTAACCTTGGAAAATCCTTACACATCCGGTAATGTGCTTCTTGTACATTCCATGTGGAGCTTCTCAGGCTTGTATTGTATCCCGTGTTGTCACGAAGACTTGAAACCCATTTTTGTTGGAGCATGACAGTATATAATGAATTCAAAGCGAATGCACAAGAAGTTGAAAAAGAATTGGCAAGGGGTTTGTGGGACTTGCATGTTAATGCATGCACATGTAGCCTGGTGCATCCAAGTGCATTTTTTTTGGGGGGGGGTTCATGTTTCTTTTATCCCCTTCTCAAATCACCATTAAGTCAAACGTTTGAAACATCTCCCCACTCCGCTTTCTTATTTTACACCCTGTGGCTTCAACGACCTTAATTGCTGCAGTTCAATCAGTTGAATATGTAGCTTTTTGGGAGTATTGTTTTATGGGTGACGACATGATCAGCCAAGACTGAAATATTTAGCCTCTAAGGGCATCAGTGCTATAAAAATCCTTGCCAACGCAGCAAGAGGGTTGTAGCTTTTTTTTCTGTGTTTCCTGTTTCTGCCATGAAATGGAGGCCCAGTGGCAATTCATTTGTAAAGTTTAAACAGAGAGGAGACAATGTGTAATTGCGTAATGTGTCTGCATGTGTTAGAAGGGATTATGGGGGATTAAAGAGTTTGATACATGATGCAGACATTTGTAGTCCCCCCTTCCCCGCAGGTTCAACCAGGTTAAACAAGTAGAGCCTGTACCCCTCTTAGCTTCCTGTATAGACACATGGATTTCTTTGTTTGAGAGGTCTTTGTCCTGGGCGTGGCCATCCCACGCCAGCATTGAACCCTCCAGGCGCCAAATCATCAGCCATTTCCCACTATCCCACAATCCCCTACCCGGCATTCCCCCCCCTGTCAATCATCATGACATCATTGGCTGGGACTCCTGGTCACCATGGTGATTCCCTTTCCTCATGATTAATTCATCATCCCACCTCAGCATTCCCTTTGTTCCCCTGCGTTGAGGCAACCAGCCAATCAGGGCTCAAGGTCACCGGAGGTGAGCTGATCATGCTCCCAGTGTGTGATAACTTGACCTTTGACATTTCAGCGTAAGGCATGAGTGATCTCTAAATATAAGCCTGGTCATGTGACCATTTCCAGTGGGAAGAAGTGGGGGGGGGCTGATGTGTATCAGCCAGACAAGACTCATAAAAGACATTACAGATTCCTTCCAACTAAATACAAGTTTACAGAGCTGTCAGTTGACAAAAGTAAAAATGGACTAACATAGCAACAAGAAATCCTTTCAACATACCTGTAGGTTTTATGTATATGGAACTTCTGTGTTTTGTCGGGGGAGGGGTGTTTAGTTCATGACAATGACTATAACTGTACATATATGCACGATGTTCACTTACAATTCTTGAGTAAGTGTCAGTATTTTTTGCACTGTTATGCCGGGATTTACTACTTGGTCATGGCATTGGAATAATGCACAATTTAAGAAACCCAGGTCTTTATCAAATTGATCTCTTCGATTGAAGGTTGAACACACGAACATCCTCAGCAATCATCTTTAGCCTTTTGCGGCAACAAACATTTGGGAGGGCGCATTTTCACTACACAGATCAGTTGGGATTAACGAACACCTCTTGCATGTGATAGTAATGGACTTTGACAAATACCTCATCAATTGAATGTTTGAAATTTGATTTTAAGCCTGGTTTGATGACTTTGCAGGGATGACTTTGCACCATTCATGATGTCAAACGTATTAAGGTTGTGCTTGCAGTGTAACATATGGACAGAATGGGCTTTGTTATAAAATCAACTGCTTGTATTAATGTCAGAGAATACCGTTGACTTTGTTGCTCTGCAGACTCTCCTTGAATAGGTTCAGTCCCCTCTAAAAAACTAACTAGTTGATTTGAACGACAGTAAAATACCAGTTCATTCATTGCTGACCTTGCGAGATGCTGATTAAAACTACTAATGATATGGCCAATCCATTAGTTCTCGAGTCAGAATTCATCTTTCACGATGCGCCTTCAAATTTATTGATATGAAGTTCCCTGAATTTTCCCAGAAAGTTCTCACTGCATGACTCGGGACATTTGCCTTACGTAGAACAACAGTGACAAGGCAGTGCTTGCTTCCATCCCTCAGAATCTTTCAAAATTACTTGCCGCGTTTTTTGAAGGATCTGAAAGGTCAAGCCCCGTTCCCTGCTCCACCAGGCATTGTACATTGTACCTGCGCACATGTAGGGTTTGTACATTCTTGATCCACCCTGCCACAGGTTCACTTAGGAGCTACATGTACAGACTACACTGCAGTTGATGTATGCAATTCTGCTCGTAGGGGAGACATGAATAGTCCCTTGAAATGCAGCAAGCACCTGAACTTGAGTGCTGAAGACTGAACTGTGAGTGCCTACATGCAGCTGACCGGTCACATTAGCTGGATACTGGAAGTAATGCTTGGACATAGATATGTAAGCAGGCAGTGTTTTGGGTGACGAGCTCCATTTTCGAAGTTGCTAAGGAAGCCATCCATGCAAAAAGCATAAAGAGGCAAAAAGGGAAG